>NW_028148053.1:175499-281922 GCF_008360975.1 Lichenostomus cassidix | reverse complement strand
TTTTGGGTCATGGTTGGGGCAAGGTTAGGTAACTTTTGGGTAATTTTTGGGTATTTTTTGGGTAATTTTTGGATATTTTTTGGGGTCATTGTTGGGTCATTTTTGGGCCATGATTAGATAATTTTTGGGTCATTTTTTGGCCATTTTTTGGCCATTTTTGGGCCATTTTTGGGTCATTTTTGGGTCATGGTTAGGTCATGGTTGGGGCAAGGTTAGGTAACTTTTGGGTAATTTTTGGGTATTTTTTGGGTCATTTTTGGGTCATTTTTGGGCCATTTTTTGGTCATGGTTGGGGCAAGGTAAGGTAATTTTTGGGTAATTTTTGGGTAATTTTTGGGTATTTTTTGGGTCATTTTTGGGTCATTCTTTGATCATTTTGGGTCATTTTTGGGCATTTTTGGGCCATGGTTGGGTCAATGTTGGGCCATCATTGGGCCATCATTTTTGGGTCATTTTTTGGCCATTTTTGGGTCATTTTTGGGTGATGGTTAGGTCATGGTTGGGTCATGATTAGATCATTTTTGGATCATTTTTTGGCCATTTTTGGGTCAAGGTTGGGTCATTCTTGGGTAATTTTTTGGTCATTTTGGGGTCATTTTTGGGCCATGGTTGGGTCATTCTTGGGTCATTTTTTGGTCATTCTTGGCTCATTTTGGTCATTCTCGAGTCATTTTTGGGTCACTCTTGGGTTATTTTTGGGTCATTTTTTGGTCATTGTTGGTCATTTTTGGGTCTATTTGGGGTCAATTCTGGCCATGGTTGGGTCATTTTTGGGTCATTTTTGAGTCATTTTTGGGTCATTTTTGAGTCATTTTTGGGTCATTTTTGGATCATTTTTGAGTCATTTCTGGGTAATTTTTGAGTCATTTTTGGGTCATTTTTGGATCATTTTTGAGTCATTTTTAGGTCATTTTTGGGTCATTTTTAGATCATTTTTGGGTCATTTTTGAGTCATTTTTGGATCATTTTTGGGTCATTTTTGAGTCATTTTTGGATCATTTTTGGGTCATTTTTGGATCATTTTTGAGTCATTTTTGGATCATTTTTGGGTCATTTTTGAGTAATTTTTGGGTCATTTTTGGGTCATTTTTGGATCATTTTTGAGTCATTTTTGGATCATTTTTGGGTCATTTTTGAGTCATTTTTAGATCATTTTTGGGTCATTTTTGGGTCATTTTTTGGGTAATTTTTGAGTCATTTTTGGGTCATTTTTGGATCATTTTTGAGTCATTTTTGGATCATTTTTGGGTCATTTTTGAGTCATTTTTAGATCATTTTTGGGTCATTTTTGGTCATTTTATGGTCAAGGTTGGTCCATGGTTAGGTCCCCAAAATTCCTCCTGAATATCCAAAATTAAGGATTTCCAGCAGTTTCCCCAATTTTTCCAAAATACTGAAGGTTTTGGGGTAATTTTTAGGTCTTTCTGACCCAAAATCTCCCTTGGCTTGGTGGAACCTCCAAGATCATCCAGGTGATCCCAACCTCCTCCAGATGACAAAAATCTGGATTTTGGGAAAATTTGGGAGGTTCTTCTCCATCTTCTCCATCTTCTCCATTTCCATCTCCTCCAAGCACCCAAAATATTGAATTTTCTTCACCATTTTTAGGGTTTTTTGACCCAATCCAAGCCCAACCCAAGCATGGTCATGGTGGAACCTCCATGACCACCTGGGTGGTTCTCAACCTTCTCCATTTGACCAAAATTGGGATTTCGAGGAAAAATTTGGTTTTTCTTCTCCGTCTTCTCAATTTCTACCTCCAAAACATGAAAAATTTTGGGTCATTTTTAGGCTTTTTTTGACCCAATCCAAACCCAACCCAACCACAGTCATGGTGGCATCTCCTCTGACCAACAAAAATCAGGATTTTTGGGAAAATTTGGGTGTTTCTTCTCCATCTTCTCCATTTCCACCTCCTCCAACCACCCAAAATATTGAATTTTTTGACCATTTTTAGGGTTTTTTGACCCAAATTCAAGCCCAACCCCACCAGGGTCATGGTGGAACCTCCATGACCACCTGGGTGCTTCTCAACCTTCTCCATTTGACCAAAATTGGGATTTTGAGGAAAAATTTGGTTTTTCTTCTCCATCTTCTCCATCTTCTCCATCTTCTCCATTTCCACCTCCTCCAAGCACCCAAAATATTGACATTTTTTGACCATTTTTAGGGTTTTTTGACCCAATCCAAGCCCAACCCCAGCAGGGTCATGGTGGAACCTCCATGACCACCTGGGTGGTTTCCAACCTTCTCCATTTGACCAAAATTGGGATTTTGAGGAAAAATTTGGTTTTTCTTCTCCATCTTCTCCATTTCCGCCTCCAAAATATGAAAAATTTTGGGTCATTTTTAGGCTTTTTTTGACCCAATCCAAACCCAACCCAACCACAGTCATGGTGGCATCTCCTCAGACCAACAAAAATCAGGATTTTTGGGAAAATTTGGGTGTTTCTTCTCCATCTTCTCCAACATCTTCATCTTCTCCATTTCCACCTCCTCCAACCACCCAACATATTGACATTTTTTGACCATTTTTAGGGTTTTTTGACCCAATCCAAGCCCAACCCAACCAGGTCCAAGGTAAAACCTCCTCAAGCCAAAACCAAAAAACTCCACAATTTTGGGGAAAAACTGAATTTTCTCTCCGATTTTAAGCTTTTTTCCCCAACCGGGGGTGGAAAATCGCGAATTCCACCGATTTTCCCCCAAATTCTTCTCCCCTCCCCAGAGCCCTCCCCTCCCCCCCAGCTGTCCGTGGACCCTCCGTCCGGCGTGGTGACCGCCGGCCACCGGCTCCGGCTGACCTGCGCCGCGCCGCGCCGCGACTTCCGGCGGCGGTTCCGGTTCTTCCGGGACGGAGCCGAGGTGACGCCGGGGGGTGGTGGCACCTCTGGGGACATCGGTGACGTCACCGGGGACGCGGCCGGGGGGAGCGCCGAGCTGCTCCTCCCGAGGGTTTCCCAGGAATTCTCCGGGAATTTCAGCTGCAGCGTGGAGGAGGAGGTGGGCGGGGCCTGGCTGGAGGCTCCGCCCAGCGGGGGCGTGGCTGTGGTGGTCAGGGGTAGGTGGGGTTTGGGGGGGAGGGTGGGGTTTGGGGGAGGGAGGGTCATGGCCTGTTGGCCACGCCCACTGACCACACCCCCAATGAGGTCATTGACCTCAGTTGACTGCACACCACATGACCACACCCCATTGGCCACACCCCATTGACCACACCCCCATTGACCACACGTCCAATGACCACTCCCTACTAACCACACCCATTGACCACACCCATTGACCACACCTCCATTGACCACACCTCCATTGACCACACCCTGAATGACCACATCCCATTGACCACACCCATTGATCACACCCCCATTGACCACACCCTATTGACCACGCTCTCATTGACTTCAATTGACCACATCCCAATGACCTCACCCTGATTGGCCACACCCCAATGACCACACCCATTGACCACACCTCCATTGACCACACCCTGAATGACCACACCCCATTGACCACACGTCCAATGACCACACCCACTGACCACGCCCTCATTGACCACACCCCCAATAACCAGAGGCACCCAAATGACCACACCCTGAATGACACACCCCATTGACCACTCCCACCCAATGACCACACCTGCTGACCACACCCCTTTATGACAATGTCCCACTGACCACACCCCATTGACCAAATTCCACTGACCACACCCACATTAATGGCCACACCCCGCTGACCACACCTCACTGACCACACCCCCATTCACCACACCTAAATGACCACACCCACCCCAATTATCCCACCCCTTCCATTGACCACACCCCCTTATGACCACACCCCACTAGCCACCCCCACCCCAATGACCACACCCACCACAGTGACCACCCTCATTGACCACGCCCCATTGGCCACTCTCACTTGAATGACCACACCCTACCCAATTATCCCACCCCTCCCATTGACCACACCCCATTGACCACACCCACTGACCACAGCCATCCCAATGACCACACTCCACTGCCCACTCCTACCCCAATGTCCACACCCACCATTGACCACACCCACCCACTGACCACACCCACCCATTGACCACCCTCTCAATGACCCCACCCCTACTGACCCCACAATGACCACACCCTACTGACCACACCCCATTGGCCCCTGCCACTCGAATGACCACACCCACCCCCATGATCCAACCCTCCCATTGGCCACACCCACTGACCACACCCTCACTGACCACACCCATCCCAATGACCCCACTCTCAATGACCCCACCCCCATTGACCCCATGATGACCACACCCTATTGACCACACCCACCCCACTGACCACACCCAACTGACCACATCCCACTGCCCAGTCCCACCCCACCGAGCACACCCAATGTCCACACCCCCATACTGACCACACCCTCAATGACCACACCCATCCCAATGACCCCACCCCCACTGACCCCATGATGACCACACCCTATTGACCACACCCCCATTGACCCCCCAATGACCCCACCGCCACTGACCACGCCCACCCCAGTGACCACACCCCACTGTCCACACCCCAATGACCTCACCCCCTCCACTGACCACACCCCAATGACCACACCCCATCCACTGACCACACCCACTGACCACACCCTTTTCTCTCCCCCCAGCCCCTCCCCCCCAACCCATCCTCCTCCTCTCTCCCCCTTCGGCCACTCCGGACACCTCTGACCCCCAGATTTCCCTCACCTGCCTCATCCCCACCCCTTCCGGCCATGACCACGCCCCTTCTGGCCACGCCCCCTCCGGCCACGCCCGCCGCCGCTTCCGCTTCTTCCACGACGGCAACCAGCGACTGTCCGAGGTGACCACGAGCCACCAGGCCCAGATGTCCATCCCTGTCCACTCCGCAGCCGCGGCCGGAGCCGGACACTCGGCCGGACACTTCAGCTGCCAGTACGAGGAGGAGATGGACGCTGGGTGGGTGTTGTCACCTCCCAGTGCTGCTGTCACCGTCCCTGAGCCGGGTGAGACCCCAGCCTGGGGAGAAGGTCCAAAAACTGGGGAGAAGGTCCAAAAAATGGGGGAAAAATGGTGGTTTTGGGGTGGGAAGGAACTCAAGAAGATCAAAAAATTGGGGTGAAAATTGAAGTTTTGGGGTGGAGAGAACTCAAGAAGGTCCAAAATGGGGGAAATAAAAATTTTGGGGTGGGAGGAACTTGAGAAGGTCCAAAAATTGGGGAGAAGATGCAAAATGGGGTGGAAATTAGGTTTTTGGGGTGGGAGGCCCTTGAGAAAGTCCAAAATTGGGAAAAAATTGAGGTTTTGGGGTGGTGAGAACTCAAGAAGATCCAAAAATGTGGAGAAGGTCAGAAATGGGGGGAAATGGAGATTTTGGGGTGGAGAGAACTTGAGAAGATCCAAAACTGGGGAGAAAGTCCAAAATGGGAGGAAATGGAGGTTTTGGGGTGGTAGGACCTCGAGAAGGCAAAAAAATTGGGGAGAAGGTCCAAAATGGGGTGGAAATTAAGTTTTTGGGGTGGGAGGATCTTGAGAAAGTCCAAAATTGGAAAAAAAATTGAGGTTTTGGGGTGGTGAGAACTCGAGAAGATCCAAAAATTGGGGAGAAAGTCCAAAATGGGAGGAAATGGAGGTTTTGGGGTGGAGAGAACTCAAGAAGGTCCAAAATGGGGGAAAATGAGGTTTTGGGGTGGGAGGAACTTGAGAAGGTAAAGAAATTGGGGAGAAAGTCCAAAATGGGGTGGAAATTAGGTTTTTGGGGTGGGAGGATCTTGAGAAGGTCCAAAATTGGGGGAAAATTGAGGTTTTGGGGTGGAGAGAACTCGAGAAGATCCAAAAATGTGGAGAAGGTCAGAAATGGGGGGAAATTGAGGTTTTGGGGTGGAGAGAACTCAAGAAGGTCCAAAAAAGGGGAAAATAAAAATTTTGGGGTGGAAGGAACTTGAGAAGTTCCAAAGATTGGGGAAAATGTCCAAAATGGGGTGGAAATGGAGGTTTTGGGGTGGAGGAAATCCAAGAAGTTCCAAAATTAGGGAAAAATGGAGGTTTTGGGATGGAGGGAACTCGAGAAGATCCAAAAATTGGGGAGAAGGTCCAAAATGGGAGGAAATGGAGGTTTTGGGGTGGTGAGAACTCAAGAAGGTGAAAAATGGGGGAAAAATGAGGTTTTGGGGTGGGAGGACCTCGAGAAGGCAAAAAAATTGGGGAGAAGGTCCAAAATGGGGTGGAAATTAAGTTTTTGGGGTGGGAGGATCTTGAGAAAGTCCAAAATTGGGAAAAAAATTGAGGTTTTGGGGTGGAGAGAACTCGAGAAAATCCAAAATGGGGAAAAATGGAGGTTTTGGGGTGGAGAGAACTTGAGAAGATCCAAAAAGGGGGAAATAAAAATTTTGGGGTGGGAGGAACTTGAGAAGGTCCAAAATTGGGAAAAAATGGAGGTTTTGGGGTGGAGAGAACTTGAGAAGATCCAAAAAGGGGGAAATAAAAATTTTGGGGTGGGAGGAACTTGAGAAGTTCCAAAAATTGGGGAGAAGGTCCAAAATGCCGAAAAATTGAGGTTTTGGGGTGGAGGGATCTCGAGAAGGTCCAAAACGGGGGAAAATGGAGGTTTTGGGGTGGAAGGAACTTGAGATGGTCCATAAATTGGGGAGAAGGTCCAAAATAGGGGAAAATTTGAGGTTTTGGTGTGGAGAGAACTCGAGAAGGTGAAGAACAGGGGGAAAATGGTGGTTTTGGGGTGGGAGGAAGTTGAGAAGGTAAAAAAACTGGGGAAAAAGTCCAAAATGGGGTGGAAATTAGGATTTTGGGGTGGGAGGATCTTGAGAAGGTCCAAAATTGGGAAAAAATTGAGGTTTTGGGGTGGAGAGAACTTGAGAAGATCCAAAAATGTGGAGAAGGTCAGAAATGGGGGGAAATGGAGGTTTTGGGGTGGAGAGAACTTGAGAAGATCCAAAATTGGGGAGAAAGTCCAAAATGGGAGGAAATGGAGGTTTTGGGGTGGTGAGAACTCGAGAAAGTGAAAAATGGGGGAAAAATGAGGTTTTGGGGTGGGAGGAACTTGAGAAGGCAAAAAAATTGGGGAGAAAGTCCAAAATGGGGTGGAAATTAGGTTTTTGGGGTGGGAGGACCTCGAGAAGGTCCAAAATTGGGAAAAAATTGAGGTTTTGGGGTGGAGAGAACTTGAGAAAGTCCAAAATGGGGTGGAAATGGAGGTTTTGGGGTGGTGAGAACTCGAGAAGATCCAAAAATTAGAGAGAAAGTCCAAAATGGGAGGAAATGGAGGTTTTGGGGTGGGAGGAACTTGAGAAGGTAAAGAAATTGGGGAGAAAGTCCAAAATGGGGTGGAAATTAGGATTTTGGGGTGGGAGGATCTCGAGAAGGTCCAAAATTGGGAAAAAAATTGAGGTTTTGGGGTGGATAGAACTAAAGAAAATCCAAAATGGGGGAAAATGGAGGTTTTGGAGTGGTGAGAACTTGAGAAGATCCAAAAATGTGGAGAAGGTCAGAAATGGGGGGAAATGGAGGTTTTGGGGTGGAGAGAACTCAAGAAGGTCCAAAATGGGAGAAATAAAGATTTTGGGGTGGAAGGAACTTGAGAAGGTCCAAAGATTGGGGAAAATGTCCAAAATGGGGTGGAAATTAGGTTTTTGGGGTGGGAGGACCTCGAGAAGGTCCAAAATTGGGAAAAAATTGAGGTTTTGGGGTGGAGAGAACTCGAGAAGATCCAAAAATTGGGGAGAAATTCCAAAATGGGGGAAAAATGGAGGTTTTGGGGTGGAGGGAACTTGAGAAGGCCTGAAAATTGGGACAAATGGAGGTTTTGAGGTGAGAGAAACTCGAGAAGGTCCAAAAAATGGGAAAAATATCCAAAATGGTGAAAAATTGAGGTTTTGGGGTGGGAGGAACTCGAGAAGGTCCAAAATGGGGTGAAAATGGAAGTTTTTTGGGAGTATTGGTTGATCTGAGGTGTTTTGGGGGAAGTTTTGGGTTTTTGGAATTTTTTGGGCTGTGGGTTTACCTGGGGGGGGGGAAGTTGAGGGATTTGGGGAGATTTTTGGGTGAATTTTGTGGAGTTTTTTGAGGTTTTGGGGGATTTCTTGGGGATTTTGGTTTACATGGGGGTTTTGGGGCAGTTTTGGGTTTTTTGGGCTGTTGGTTGAGTCAGGAGGATTTTTGGGGCTTTTGGAGGAAGTTTGAGGCTTTTTTTGGGGAAGTTTTTAGGGTTTTGGGGATCTTGGCTCATTGGGGTTTTTTTGGGGTATTTTGGGGCTTTTGGGGGTAATTTGAAGAGGATTTTTGGGGTATTTTGGGGAGGTTTTTTGGGGTATTTTGGGGGTATTTTGGGGCTTTTGGGGGTAATTTGAAGAGGTTTTGGGGTATTTTGGGGAGGTTTTTTTGGGGGTATTTTGGGGTTTTCTGGGGTATTTTGGGGAAGATTTTTTAGGGGTTTTTTTTGTTTTTTGGGGGTATTTTGGGGAGATTTTTTTGGTTTTTTTGGGGTATTTGCTAACCCAGGATTTTCTGGGTGTTTCTCTCCCCCAGATCAGTCTGAGCTCCTCCCATTGGTCGTTGGCATCACTGTGGGCGTGGCCGTGCTGCTCCTTGGGCTCCTATTGGCTGTTTGGCTGTTCCGGAGGAGGAAGAGGGGTCAGTGGGGGGGAGGGGAGGATTTTGACCCCAAATTGTCCCCAAATTACCCATTTTGACCCCAAATTGTCCCCAAATCATCCTTTTTGACTCCAAATTGTCCCAAAATTTTTGACCCCAAATTGTCCCTAAAATCACCCATTTTAACCCCAAAATGTCTCCAAATCATGTCTCCATTTTAACCCCAAATTTCCCCCAATTCATCCATTTTAACCCCAAATTCCCCCCAAATCATCCTTTTTGACTCCAAATCATTCGTTTTAACCCCAAATTGTCCATTTTACCCCAAAATTGGCTGCTTTGTTCCCAAACTCCTAATTTAACCCCAAATTTCTCCATTTTAGTCCAAAAACTGACTCCAAATCGCCCATTTTGCCCCAAAATTGCCCATTTGACCCCAAAATTGCCCCCAAAGTGCCTATTTTGACCCCAAATTGTCCTTTTTAGTCCAAAAATCAACCCTTTCTCCCCAAATAGCCCCTTTTGCCCCCAAATTTCCAATCTGACCCCCAAATTCATAAAAATCCCCCAAATTTTCTATTTTGAGCCCCAAAATTTGATTTTGCCCCCAAATCTTCCATTTAACATCAAAATTTCCCATTTTCACCCCCAAATTTGCCTATTTTGCCTTAAAATTTCCCCATTTTGTCCCCAAAATTTCCCATTTCACCCAAAAAATTTCCCATTTTGACTCCAAACAAACTCAATTTGACACTAAAATTCCCCAATTTGCTCCAAAATCTTTTTTCCCCCACAAAAATTCCCTATTTATTCCAAATCCAATCTTCCCCCCAAAATTTCCCATTTCTCCCCAAACTTCCCATTTCACCTGAAAATTCTCCCATTTTGACGCCAAACAAACTCAATTCGACACCAAAATCGTCCAATTTTGCTCCAAAATCTCCTTTTCTCCCCCAAAATTCTCAATCTATTCCAAATCAATTATTTCCCCCCCAAAAAATTTGTTTTTCTCCAAAATTGATGGTTTCGCCCCAAATTTTCCCCTCAAATTATCCAATTTTGATCCCAAACCAGCCAAATTCAACACCAAAATTCCCCCAATTTTACTCCAAATTCTCCTTTTTCCACCCCAAAAAATCCTGATTTTATTCCAAATCCATTCCCCCTCCCCCAAATTTTCTCTTTTCCCCCAAAATGGACCTTTTTGCCCCAAAATCTCAATTTTTTGCCCCAATCCAGGGCGTTCCCGCTGGCGAGGGTTGAGCGACACCGGAACCTTCCCGCTGGGGGCCGTCGAGGTCGCCGCCTGAGCAGGGCCACGCCCACCAAGATGGCCGCCAGAGACGCCGGACCACTCCCACAATATAGCCAGTGACGCTTCAGGACCACGCCCCACAAGATGGCCACCAGCTCGCAGACCACGCCCCCCAAAATGGCATCGAGACCACACCCCAAGATGGCTGACTTGGCATAGGCCATGCCCCAAAAATGGCACCAACATCATGACCCAAGATGGCGCTGAGGCCACGCCCCAATATGGCCGACAGAATAAAGGACACACCCCAATATGGCTGACTTGTCATAGGCCACGCCCCAAAATGGCACCAAAATCATGACCCAAGATGGCTGACAGAATAAAGGCCACGCCCCCCAAAATGGTGCTGAAAAAATGAACCCAATATGGTGGACAGGATAAAGGCCACGCCCCCAAGATGGCGTTGAGACCACACCCCAATATGGCCGACGTATCACAGGCCACGCCCCAAAAATGGCACCGAGGCCACGCCCCAATATGGCTGACTTGTCATAGGCCACGCCCCAAAAATGGCACTGAAACCATGATCCAAGATGGCGGACAGAATAAAGGCCATGCCCCAAATATCGCGGTGAGACCACACCCCAATATGGCTTCCTTGACATAAACCACGCCCCAAAATGGCCACCAGATCAGACCACGCCCCCAAAATCCACCCAGGCCACACCCCAATATGGCTTCCTTGACATAAGCCACACCCCAAGATGGCCACCAGATCAGACCACGCCCCCAAAATCCACCCAGACCACACCCCAACATGGCGGAGGGAATAAAGCACACCCCCCAAGATGGCCGTCAGATCGCAGACCACACCCCAATATGGCTGACCTGCCACAGGCCACGCCCCAAGATGGCCGCCACCTCCCAGGCCACGCCCCAAGATGGCCGCAAGCTCCCAGGCCACGCCCCCAAACAGCACAGCGGGGATTCTTCCCAGGCTGGCTCCTGCCCCACGTTGGGCGCCGTTTGCTGCGGTTTGAGGATGTTACACCAGCAGAGCTTACCAAGCGCGGAGAATCAACAAAAAGCACTCGGGATGTTCCACCGCCATTCAGCCAACCTCCTCGGAAAGCACGGCTTTTTTCCACAGGCTGCCGCCCGCCCCTTCGGTCTCCTCGCTGAATGCAAGCTTCTCGCCGGGGAAACTGAGAAAGGTTCTCTGAGCTTTTTCCCCCCTTCCACCAGCACAGGCGCCTGTCTGTGGCCGCCAGGGCTGAAGGCTGAACTCTTAATTCACATTCAAATTGTAGGTAACAGCTCTGGCCTGATGGCTTATCGGCTAAGTATGCATTTGAAACCAGCACAGAAACCGCTGAATCATCCCATGGAGGACCGTCACCGTGGAGGGGGCTTTGGGGGTATCCAAAGACCACCAGGAGCATGCGTGGTGCACATGCTAATGATATTAATGACTTCCGAGAAATGATTTGTATAACCACTCCTATCCTGAAGAATGCAATTAATATTCATGATTTTACCTATAACTCTGCGTCTTTGGGGTACTGAGGTGTGTGTGTTTGGTGGAAACAATCCCCACACATCCGGTGCACCGAATAAAGCAAATACCCACTTCTCTGACTTGGTCTCTGAAGTGTCTCTCAGCTCGATTGGGGCGAATCAAATCGGCTTCCCAAAAGCATCTTCTCTCCTGCAGCAGCGACTGCAGAGTGACGCTTCCCAGGTTGGCTTCTGCCCCACGTTGGGCGCCGTTTGCTGCGGTTTGAGGATGTTTTAGCAGCAGAGCTTACCGAGAGCGTCTCTGCCCAGCGCGGCTCAGCACCGAACTCACCGCACTCTCACCGCCCGGGGAGCCATCAGGCTGCTCTGGTTCCTCTGCTGCTCCACAACCGGTGATGGTAAAGGAAGCAGGGCTGATGCCTTAAAAGCTGGTGAAAATAAGACACAGACACAGCAGTATAGGGAAAAAGGGTATTATCTTGGTTTTAATAGCATCCCAGGTGCTCCATGGTCGAAGGTGGAATCACGCCGAGGAGCACAGTGGGTACAACGCAAATACAATTTTATGGACCTCACGAATTAGCATATCTATCTAAAATCCCCCAATAGGAAACTTAACAAATGAAATAATTGTCCCCCTATTCTAATTACCCCCCAAATGAGGCTACAATCTAGCTTACAAAAACATGATCCAGAGAGGAGGCTCCGTCCAAGGTTGGAGCCTCATGTTCTGAGATAGCAGGGATGTTGTGTCTTCTCCAGAGAACTCCAAACTAGGCTAATATCAGAGTACAAGGGCTATAAAAATGTAAGGCTAAGGTACAGGGAGTGAAAATACAAGGAATGGGAAAGGGTGTAAAATGTATAAAAAGGGTATCAAAAGAGTATAAAGGACAAAAACCATCAGGCGTCAGGGTGACGGCGCGCTTTTAGCCTTTTGGCTAATGTGGCTAGCAGAGCCAAAACAACATCAGTGATAGGGTGCAGCCCGGGATGGGACAGCTCAGGGTGACACAGGTGACACAGGTGGCAGCGTGTCACGGCAGCTTTGGTGACTGCCTGGAGGCTTGGACTCTCGGCAGAGAAGAACAAAGAGGTGCAGACCCTGCGGCTGGGTGTCTCATTGTTGGAAAATGGTTAGCAGAATGAGGCCATATTGGCGAGGTGTGTGTGCAGAAGAAGATGCACCATGCACAAACCAGCTATTGTTCCAAACTCTGAAGGTGCTGTTGTTCCTAACTCTAAGATGCTATTGTTCATAACTTTGAGATGTTCTTCCCAGGAGATAGAAAAGAGAACTAGAATTGTATCCAATGCAGAAGAAATAAGCAAAATAGAGAAAGAATCACACAGTCAGTAATTCAGCTTATGCTGGCAAAACTTTAGCTGAGCCAAGTGAAACGTGCCTAAAGACCACAGCGAATCAGAAAGCTAAGACAGATGTGCGCATAGACCAAACAGCCAATCATAAGTGCCGGTTTGTCGCGTGAACCTGTACCTGTTTTCTATAATAACGCCTGTCTTAGAAGAAATAAACCATTATCTCCGTGAGAGTGTGCGTTACTTCCCGGCGACCTCTCCGACATCTCCAAGGCAGTTTATTGAGGGAAATCCGGGTAGGAGCGCGGGGCGGAGCGGGGAGGAGACACCCAAGGCGGAGAGCCTCGAGCGTTCCGGGACAGAGGGTTAAAAGGGGATGGGAAAGGGGAGTGGTTAGCTCCGAGGAGCCAACCAGGGAAGGGGAAAGGGATGGAACATGGGAGGAACCAGGGAGAATAAACCAATAGGGAAGGAACGGGGAGGAGTACAAAAGTGGGGAACCAATGGGGTGCCAAACTGGGCAGAATATTCTAGAACTTAGCTACATAAAAGGAAGCACCAGAGGCCAAAGACCTCCCCTGGTGCACAGACCAGATGAAACAGACCCCAATATGGCGGAGGGTGAGGAGTTTTCTAGGGAAACAGAGGGGTGGGGACAGAACATTGGCACAGTGACTTCTGGGCACAGGGGCAGTACATGGGTGGAGTTAGGGTACAGGAACCAATAGGGAAAACCCGAGGGAGTGGCCAGGGATGGAGTTAGGGTACAGGAACCAATAGGGAAAACCCGAGGGAGTGGCCAGGGGTGGAGTTAGGGTACAGGAACCAATAGGGAAAACCCGAGGGAGTGGCCAGGGGTGGAGTTAGGGTACAGGAACCAATAGGGAAAACCCAAGGGAGTGGCCAGGGGTGGAGTTAGGATACAAGAACCAATAGGGAAAACCCAAGGGAGTGGCCAGGACCACGTGGGGTGGGGAAAGCAGGACAATAGGGGAAGGGTAAACACATTAAGAAATGGGTGGCAAACCTACAGCTTTCATCACAACAGTTTCCAATACTTTTTTACAGATTATCAGTGTCACACACATTACTATAACAAGCCAGAGATGTGTCTCTGATCTGTGAAAACTATACATTAGGGACAAAATTGTCCCTACCTGTTGGTAGGGAAACAGGCCTATGTGCCAAACAGACAATATCACATCAAACAACCTCCCATCAAACAACATGGTGACTACTGATAGCTGTAATTCAATACAAAGCGTTTAACACCAGGATGTAATTATTACGGTTTTTTTCACCTTCTCTAGCCCAACAAAAGGTGGACATCAAGTTTATCAACCCCACTTTGGGCACCAAATATTGTCCCGGATTAGAGACAAATTTCTCCAGGTAGAGAGCACTCCAAACAAACGCCTCCTCTCCCCCCACTCACAACAGAATTTCTTAGATAAAAGTGAAAAAAAACCCTATTTATTTAACAAAACATTTAGAGTGCCCTGCAAGGCACAGGGGAAGGGGAGAACAGGGGAAAAGGAGTTTTTAAACCTGAGTAAACAGCTGGCGAACTTTAGTGTCCTTTCCTCAGATGCAGTTTCCCCTCTCTGGAGGTCCCCAGGGGCTGGGCGGAGTTGCTCCAGTAGCTCCCTGGAGGATTCTCATCTGCCATCCTCAGGGGTTCCTTGGGTTTTCCGGGTGAGAAAGCAAATCGGAGAAAAGGGTCCAAAAAAAAAAGAAAATGGCGAAGAAGCAATCCCAGGGAAAAACTAGCAGCCTTGACAGCAGCAGTCCCAGGAGTGTCCTTGCCTCCCCCTCGCTCCCCAGCAGAGAAGTTTGGGGAAAAGTTTTCCAAACAACCTGCGCTTCTCCCAGCTGCTGAACGCAGTTAAAGCTACAGAACCACATTTCTGAGCATACAAGCAAATAATAGGGAATACAGGATTATCCTAACATCACCCCAAGACAATCGGGCAGCTTTAGATCTTTTTGTTTAATTTCTTTTTTTTTACCCTAGATTTGGTTGTTTTGAGAGGATGAAGAAGGAAATTATTTAGGTTGGAAAACACCTCCAAGATCATCCAGCATTGCATGATGACACCAGAAGAAATAATTGGACACAGCAGGTGACATTTTTTAGGGTGAAAAGTTAATAACTCAGCTCTTCTCAATGAATTTCCGCCGTCAATGTGAGTCCCAAAGGATGTTCCTGCCCCTGCTTTTTTCCAGGTGGCTACAGGGAATCAGGAGGATGTGGAAGCCACCAGCCAGGGGTCTTCCCAACGTGGATCACTGGGAATGTGGGTAACCAGGGCTCTTCCCAAAGTGGGTCTACTGATGGAGGATGAAGTTGGAGCAGCGCATGAAGCTCTTCCTCCAGTCAGGGAACTCGCAGGGCTTTCCTTACCGGTGGCTATGCTGGTGTTTGGTCAAGGTAGAGCTGCTGGAGAAGCTCTTCCCACACTCAGGACACTCATAGGGTCTCTCCCCGGTGTGGATGCGCCGGTGGGTGATGAGGTGGGAATTGTGCTTGAAGCCCTTCTTGCACTCAGGGCAGCGGAAAGGCCTCTCCTGTGTGTGAATCCGCCACCAACACCAAACCCCCCACACCAAACACCCACCCCCCCACACACAACCCAACCCCCACACCAACACACCCCCACCCAACAACCAACCACCCACCACACAACCCCCAACCCGATGCCTGAGGAGTTCTGAGCTGATCGGAAACCTCTTCCCACACTCAGGACACTCACAGGGCCTCTCCCCGGTGTGGATCATCTTGTGGCAGATCAGGGTGGAGCTGTGGCTGAAGCTCTTCCCACATTCTCCACACTCATAGGGCCTCTCCCCAGTGTGGCTCCTCTGGTGGACCATAAGATGAGTGATCTTTCTGAAGCTCTTCTCACATTTCCCACACTTGTAGGGCTTCTTGGTCTCATGAAGCTTCTCAGGAACCTCCTGCTCCCAACTCTGCCTGAAGCTCTGGTCACCTTCCTGGCACAGGGTGGGTCTTTGCTCCTCACAGCACCCCGGTTTTGGGCTGGGTTTGCAGTCCCTCCTTTTGTGGCATCTCTGGGGCTTTTCCTCCCTGTTGGATTCCTGGGTCATGGAGCTGCTCAAAATGGCCTTTTCCATGAGGTTCTGCTGCAGGGATTTGTCCTCCCTGGTCTCTGTCCTCAGCTTGTTGCCTGGGGGAGGAAGCACAAGGAGAGGATTTGGGATTTACCTCCATGCCAGGGGGAAGGGGAAGGAGATCCCCCAATCCATCCCCAGCAGGACAGTGTCAGCAGCAGGGCTGTCCTGCAGCCAGGGGCGATGCTGGGCTGGGAGATGGAGGAGAAGAGAGGGGAAAGGGGCAGTGACTTCCTCCTCACCTGCCTGGGGGTCCTGGGGCATCTTCCTCTTCCTCACAGCCTTCCCCTTCATCCAGCCAAGGTTTGGGAATGGGAAATCCTGGTTTGGGGAAAAACAAGGTGTGACTACATTGCGTTTGAAGGTCACCCTGTCCAATTCCATCTCTAAAAGTCACTGCACATCTGGGGTCCATAAAACCTTCAGACCAACAAGATTCAGCCCCACAAAAATTCCCCCAGGAGTTAACCCTCTCTGGTCTCTGCTATTTGGAGTTCTGGCCTTCCCCCCTGTCTGGGGTCCCGTGTGTACTGGGGCTCCCCCTCTCCAGCATCCCCACCCTCCCCAGACTAATGGGGGTCCCAGGAATCCCAGGGGCTCCCCCACCCCAGGTTCCCCACTTAAGGGTTCTGAGGGTCTCCTCTCTCTGGGGTCCAGCTTAGGGAAGCCTGGGGTTTTGGGGATCCCAGGGATTCCCTCTCCCCTGTCTCTCCCTCCAGGCTGCTGGGGCTCCTGGGGGTACCCTCTCTGTGCATCCCTGTTTCAGGGTCCCAGAGGTCACCCTCCAGGCTCCCAGGGGTCCCCCAGCTCTGCCATTGTCCCTCTCCATTCTCCCCTCCCATGGCTCTCCTGGGTGTCCCCAAATCCAGTGTCCCCATACCCCTCTGGTCCCACATGGTCCCCATGTTGCCCCAGGCAGAGCCAAACCCCCACTGCAGGGGGGCCTGCATTCCCCCACCCCCTGCCAGGGCTCTGCCAGCTCCACCAGGACCCCCAAAAACACCTCCTGGGTGTCCCAATGTGTCCCCAAGGGGCATTTGCATAACCTGACTGGGGGTTACTGGGCCCATGTTGGGAGGAAACTGGGGACACATAGGGAGCAACTGGGATCACACTGGGAGCAACTGGGACCACACTTTGGGCAACTGAAAGAAAATGGTATCATGCTGGAGGTCACTGGGAGTAACTGGGAAAGAATGGGGTCATTCTGAGGGAACTACAACCTTACTGGGGCAGCTAGGAGTACCTGGAATGACTATGAGCATGCTGAGGGAAACTGGGATATACTGGGAATGTCTGTAACCATACTGGGCTGGCTGGAACCACACTGGGAACAGTTGGGACCACACTGGGGGCAACTGGGCGATACTGGGCAGGAGTGGGACCCTGCTGACAGGGAATGGGACTATACCAGGGGCCACTGGGGGCAAGTGGGATCATGCTGGCAGGAACTGGGAACAACTGGAACTATACTGGGAGCAACTGGGATCATACTGGGATCACAGTGGGAGCAGCTGGCCCCATGCTGGGAGAGACTGGAATCACACTGAGGGTGATTGGAATCATACTGGAATATACTGGGAGTGGCTGTGGGCAACTGGAATCATGCTGAAAGCAACCAGGAGGAAGTGGGAATGACTGGGAGCATGCTGGGGCAACTGGGATATACTGGGAAAGGCACAGAGTCACAGGGATCATACTGGAGGCTACTGGGCTCATGCTGGCATTGACAGGGAGCAACTGGGATCACACTGGGAGCCACTGGCATCATACTGGGAGGGACTGGGATCATACTGGGATTACAGGGGGTGTCAATAGACCCTGATTGGGCTTTACTGGGAGCTACTAGGCCCATGCTGGGAGCCAACTGGAGATACACTGGGAGCAACTGGGTGCATGCTGGTGACAACTGGGATCTACTGGCAGTGACTGGGATAATCCTGGGGGCAACTGAACCATGCTGAGGTAACTGGGAGTGCCTGGAAATGACTATGAGAATGTTCAGGGACACTGGGATATACTGGGAGTGCCTGAGACCATGCAGGTGGTGATTGGGACCATACTGGTAGTAACTGGGATTGTGCTGGGGGGAACTGGGACCATGCTGGAGGTAACTGGGGGCAAGTGGGAGTGACTGGGACCCTGCTAAGAGAGACTGACATCATACTGGACTCATCCTGGGAGTGACTGTGACTATGCTAGGGACAACTGGGAGAACTGGGGACACACTGGGAAAAAGAGGGAGAAACTGGGAGCAACTGGGACAGTGCTGGGGGCAAATAGCATCATAATAGGGAACGACTGGGAGTGACTGGGTTCATACTGGGAGCAACAGGGATCCTGCAGGGACGGAGGGGAAGTGACCAGGATCATACTGGGAGTTACTGGGCTCATTCTGGGAGAAGCCACTTGCAGAACCCGGGAGTTCTGAATCCCTTTCCTGGCCATCCCGCCCCTCCAGCCCCCAGATTCCCCCGCCGGGGGTCCCAGCAATCCCAGGCACTCCCCCTCGCAGACTCCCCGCTCCGAACTTCTGGGGGTCTCCTCTCCCTGGGGTTCTGAAGAGAAGCCGCGGCTCCCGGAGGTCCCCAAAACCGGTGTGTCCCCAATCCCGCCCCGGTCCGGCGCGGTCACCACGTGGCCCCGGGCAGAGCTTGGTGGCCCCGGGCAGAGCTTGGTGGCCCCGGGCAGAGCTTGGTGGCCCCGGGCAGAGCCCAACCCCCACCGCGGGGAAACCCGCATCCCCCTGCCCCCCATCGGGGCTCTGCCGGCACCGCCACCGGGACCCCCAAAAACACCTCCCGGGGAACCCCCGATGTCCCCCCGAGGGACATCTGCGGCTCGGCTTTGGAGTCCAGAAAACTCCAAACATCGCCCCAAAAAAACCCCAAACCCAGGGATCCCTACAGATATTTGGGGCGAGCTCTCCCTCCCCGCTCACCTGCGGGATGAGGCGGCGATGGTCCAGGGGGGCTGCGAATTCAGGGAATCCCAGACCGCGTGGCTCCTTCCCCATCCTCCTTTGTCCCTCCTGTCCCTTCTCTTCCTCCCGCTCCTCCCGCTCTGTCTCTCCTCCTCCTTCTCCGCCCTAATCCCACCTCCTTCCCCCAATCCCTCCTTCCGCTCCTCCTCCTCCTCCTCCCGCCTCCTCCTCCGCCGTTGCCGAGTCGCTCGCAGGCCGCGGGAGGAGCGGGGATGCAGCCGGGACAGCTCGGCATGGGCAGCGCGGGGCTCTCGGCTGCTCCCAGCCCAGCGCTGGGGACAGGGGGAACCTGGCTCGGGGAAAAGGAGAGGGAAACAGGGAAAACTGGGGGCTGCAGACCCAAAGTGGGCCTTGCTGGGGAGCCTGGGCAGGGAGTTGCAAACAGAATTGGCCTAGCCTGGCTGGATCACCACAAAATGTCACTTTTTATATGTAAATGTAAGGAATCAGTCCTGTGTGAAATTCTGGGATGGGAAGACCTTCCCTATGGTTTGCTGGCTCTGGAGTGGGCTGAGGTCAGAGCACTGTGTGAGCAATGGGGAAGTTGGTTAAAAGCAGCTGAACCGCTGGATGTATTAAAGTGCATCCAAAAATTGTGTTTTGAAATAGGAAAAGAACTTGTGGGCTACGGAAGATGAGGATGAATTCTGTTAGCAGCATACTGGAAACAGCAGCAGCAGAATTAACAACTGTAGTTGGAATGCTCCTCCATGGAGTGACAGAAGAAAGTTTTCAGAATGTCCCCATGTCAGGCTCTGGGGATCGATCTGGTGGAACATCCTGTGGGGGAGGCTGTGGCACTGGGGGTCAGGGGGGACCTGGGGGGACAGGGGACCCTGCTGTGCACGAGCAGCGTTGGAATTGTCTGGGGGAACTGTGAGGGGGACTGGGGTGGAGTGACCTCCCCAGGGACCTCACACAGCCCCCAGTGATGTCACAAAGCAACCTGTGATGACAGAACCACTCTGGGATGTCACAGTTCACGATGTGATGTCAAACAATCTGCCCTTGGGTGTCACACCAGCATTCTGTGACATCACAACCTGCTCTGTGATGTCACAACCCAGCTGGGATGTCACCCAGCAGCCCTGTGATGTCACAACCCAGTCTGTGATTTCACAGCCTTCTCTGTGACATCACACAGCCTGTTCCTTGATGTCACAGACAACTCTGTGATGTTACAAAGCCACACTGTGATGTCACAGCCTGCTCTCTGATGTCAGACAGAGCCATCCTCTATGATGGCAGAGTCTGCTCTGCAACCGCACAGCCCTCTTTGTGATGTCACAGCCCGCTCTGTGGCACAGCCTGCTTCATGATGTCACATCACCACCATGGGACATTACATCCTGCCCTATCATGTCACACAACCAACCAGTGATTTCACAGCCCAGTCTATGATGTCACAGCCCTCTGTGACCTCACAGCCAACCTGGGATGTCATACAGTCACACTGTGATGTCACAGTGAGCTCTGTGATGTCACACAGTCCCCTCTCTGATGCTGTAGCTGCTCCATGATCTCACATAACACTCTGTGATGTCATAGCCCAATGTGTGACCTCACACACCCCACTCTGTGATGTCACACAGCTGCTTTCTGACATCACAGTTGCTCTGTGGCTCTCTGACACAGCCCCAGAGGTGCCCATGGCTATGACACAGCCCCCTCTGGGCCATGGCACAGCCCCTGCCAATGCTGAGCACCTGTGAGCTCTGGGTGTGCCCTGCTGGTGTCCCTGAGATGGCCTGGCCGTGCCCCAGCCCTGCTGGGCTGTGCACAGGAGCTGCTCCTGGGCAGAGCTGTCTCTCTGCAGCGCTGCCGCTTGCCAGGAGCTCCTCTGTGCCAGGAGCCCAGCCCAGCTCAGCAGCACAGCAACGGCACAGGGACTTGAATGAGCCTCGTGGGGCTTTGGTGCTGTTTGCATCAGACTCAGTCCCTCAGAGTGTGTGCAAAAAACTTCTCAAGAACTCGAAGTGAGATTGAAACCCTGAAGTATCTTGTGTTGATGAGTTCCACTGAGGGACATGACTGAGAAAGTGTCCCCAGGTTCCAGTGAGAGGAGAAAACTTCCTGCAGAAGTTGACTCTGTTAGGTCTTCAAGTAAAGACAATCCCAGGGATGGGTTTGCCTTTCTTGAGCCAGGACGGATCCAAACTCTCTTCCCCAACACATATATCCTAGGCACCACAGGCACTTTATCCCCCTTCTGTGGCCCATGGAGGATTGGATTGGATTGGGCAGGGCCAGCTCAGCTGGTGGAGCCTCATGTGTTCACTGATCAGTGGCCTTGGCTAAATTCATCTCCCAAAGTTTGAAGATCTCACCACCCATTGCTTTCAAGGTGGTTTTTAGCTTTCCCTTGCACTGTTCAGCTTTCCCAAGCTGGTGCCTGGCAGGGAATATGAAACACTCACTCAATCCTGTGCTCTCTGGCCCAGGTGTCCCTGGGGCTGTTCTGGAAATGATTCCCATTGTCTGACTCAATTCTTTCTGGGGGCTCTGTGCCCACAGGACTTGCTTTTCCAGGCCCAGGGTGGTGTTCTGGGCAGTGCTGTGAGGCACAGGGTGTGTCTCCATCCATCCTGGGGCTGTTCCCAGCACTGTCAGCAGCAGTGCTTGCCCTGGTGGCTCTGTGGCACTGTGATGTCATCCATCTGCCAGGTCCCCCCCAGAGTGGTATTTCCACCATTGTCCCCAACACCTGAGGGGCTTTTCCTGCTTGATCCCAGCACATGTTCTACAGTCATGGATAACCTGGAGATGCTGTCCATGGTTAAATCCACCCCTCAGTCATGAGTCCATCAGAAGGTTGTATCTCTTCCCTGATTACCTGAGGCACCACAAACCCATTGAGCCTGAAATATCTCACCCTTGTGTGGCCTCTCCAGACCCTCCTGAGACACTTTAATCCTGGCAGCCCAATGCCCCTGTCTGTTGTTGTGATGCTCTTCAGTGCCCAACTTTGGGCACAGGAGCATCCACAGGAGGGACTTTCACAGCCACCTTCCCTACCCAGGCAGCAATGTCTTGCCCCAGCCCAGCAACCCTGATGTGTTTCCCTCTGTGCTGCCAATTGTCCTTTTCCCATCATTCCAGCCACCCCCACAGAGCAATTCCCACCACCCATGAGTCACAGCAGAGGTGCAGCACTGGCCATTTCTCTCACTCAGAGCTCTGTGTATGTTCCCAGTATTGCAGTGACTGCAGCAAAGGGACATATTTGGGACCACAATGGGACATTTCCTGGTCAAATATAGACATAAAGAGTAGAAATCTGTCTGTGACTTGTGTTTTGGCCTCAAAGCTGCTGTGGTTTGCAGGGAGCTGCAGTGTGGCACAGCACACTGGGAGCTCTGGCTTGGGAGAAGGTGTTGGTGCCAGCTGGGCCAGGGAGCTGCAGGGTGTGGGGAATGAATCCCTCCTGGCCTCCTGCCCTAGGGTGACACTGTGGGGCCTCATGGAATCAAGGGGACCATTGTGACACTGTGGAACCCCATGGAACCAAGTGGCCATTGTGGCACTTTGTGGCTCCGTGGACCCAAGGGAGCTTTGTGACATGATGGAACCTCATGCAACCAAGGAGACCATTGTGACACTATGGGGGCCTTTGGAACTGATCCTGAAATCAGCCAGACAAACTTACACAGCTTGAGTATTAGAAAGCAGCCATTCTTTATTGCAGTGCTGGTCACTCAGAGGTCATTTCCTCAAATCAAGTGCTCCCAGCATCAGGTGAACAGAGTTTTTATCACACACACTGATTACATATTCATTATCTATCCCTGCTTACTTTGTGTATATGTATTACTTTATTTATTTATTTGCTGTTCTGTTCTACTGTCCTTGATAAGAGTAAATGTTGTTGTGTTCCACTGTCCTTTTTAGGTGAGTAAAATGCTCTTCTGTTCTATTCTCCTGTCCTTATCAAGTCCTCCCTTTCCTTGAGACTAAGTTCCTGATGGGAACTGCTCTCTAGATCTATATTTCCTTTTCTAGCCTAAGGCATTACAACAGCTACAACACCCAATCAGTGCAAACTAAAACCACACAACAGTTATTATGGTGAGGATTATAAACAGACGTTTTAACCAAGTTTAGCTGGGTACCCATGAAGTAAGTTTGGTCCAGATTTCTTCAGATCTCCAGGAGGTACCATCTTGAGCTGTGCATTGTAAAAAGTTGTCAATAGAACTTGGAAAGGTCCCTTCCACTTTGGCTGGAGTGGAGCAACTCCCCAGTCTTTCAAGCAGACCCAATCTCCTGGTTGGAACTCGTGCCCTGGTGTGTCAAATCCCCTCGGTCTGGAGATCTCCACTGCTCACTGCAAATCCTGTAAAGTTTTACAAAGAGAAATGAGGTAATTATTCAAATCAACCCCTCCTTTTACAGGTTTGTTTCCTGGAATGTGGTACTTGGTAGGGTCGACCACAGAGCAGCTCATGGGGGCTGATTTTGCTGGTGCCCCACAGCTGAGTTCTGCTTTGAAGTAGAGCAGCAGGTAAGGCTTGGCCCCAGGTCAAGGAGATTTTGTTACATATTTTATCCAATTGCAATTGGATGGTATAATCAATTTGCTCTACTTTGGCACCAAGGGCTGTGAGGAGACACCTTGTCCTGAGGCCCTGGGGCCTCCTGGCACAGCCCCAGCAAGGCTGGGCACTGTCACCCCCTTGTCCTGCCCTCAGCATCCCCACCCCACATCCCAGTGCCCCAGCAGAGCCCTGAGCAAGGCAGGAGGGACAGGATCTGCCTTCCCCAGGGCTGGGGCTCAGGCCTTGGCCTTTCTGCTGCCTCCACCCAGCCCAGGCTGTGCTCAGCACCTGAGCTGCCTGCACAGAGCCTTTTCCTCCCTGCACTCCTGGCCTCAGGGATCTGCTGGAAGGAGTCCCTGGGGAGCCTTTGTCAGGAATGGCCCTGGGGGCTCCTTCATGCTCCCAGGGACTGCAGGTTTTGCAAAGGGCTTTGGGTTTTTCTTTCCCTTGGAGTCTCTGAGAGCTTTGTGCAATCCTGGCCTCCAATTCTCTCCTCCAAGGAGTCCACAAGGAGCCTGTGTTGGGGATGGACCTCAGTGGGAGCCATGAATGCATCGAGACACTTTGAGTTTTTCCTCTGACTGATGGAAAGTTTTGTGCAATCTCCTCTCATGACCAAAGGTTCAAGGGCTGAGCTCCAAATGCACCATGGGGCTCATTAGGATCAAGCAAGTCCTAACAAACCATGGCTCTGCCTTGATTTCCCTCTACTCTACTGTAGTTCATTAGGAAGGTTTCCTACCACCGTTATGGAGAAATATTTCAAAGAGCTTCTAAGAAAGATGCAGTCCTATTTTAAAGGTTGTATTTTATTGCTGTTTTCTTTAGAGAAGAGGTGATTGCAGCATTCTGTGGTTGATATTGATCCAGGGTCTGTCCTAAGGAGGTGTGGCCTGGTCAGAGAAGCTGTGCCTTGAGGCCTGACACAGTGTGGACAATCTTGCTCCATATTCCCAACCCCATCCTGTCTTTTCTCACTCACCTGGGACCTGCTTTGCTTGCACAACTGGCTGCACTCAGGCAAAGAGGGGTTTCTTCTTTTATTTCTTGAAGCAATCTCAAGCTCCTGAGTTTCCCCACTGAAACCAGACACCCTCCTCCAGTGTGTGCCAAGCCCAAGCTGCCACCAAGGAGTTTCCCCTTCCTCGAGGCAGAGCCATGCAAGGAATGTTTTAGACACATATGAAATTCTTCAATAAACCCTAATCCAGGGTTCAGTGAAGGCAGAATTAGAGCAACTGCTGAAGGGCAGACAAGCTTTGAACTCCTTGTGGCTCAAAGCACCAAGGGGATTGTTGAGAGGTGTGTGAGTGAGCCAAGAGTGAGGGGAAGGGAAATGCAGAGAGCCCTGGAAGTGCTTGTGTGCAGACAGGCTGCTGGGAAGGGCACTGCAGCCCTGCCCTGGGCCAGCTGTGATGCTGGATTCTCATGCCAACATGCACTGGGCCACTGCAAGGGGCTGTTGCCATGGCCACTTCACTGAGCCCACGGCAGCAGCCCAGTGCTCAGGGCTGGTGTCACTGCCCAGAGGCACAGGGGATCCATGGCTGGGGTTTGTGCCATGGCCACCTGCCCTGTGCCGCGCTGGCTGGGCAGGCGCCGCGGCACCAGCAGCAAAGCCCAGTGCCAGGGCCAAAGGCCAGGTCAGCCTGACAGAAAGGGTCAGTGCTGGGGACTGTTTCCATGGCAACCATCGCTGGGACACCACACCTGGGTCACCTGTCATGGCAGTTGCCATGGAAACCCCTTGGAGGGACTGATGCCAGGGTCACTTGCACTGAGACACTGCTGGGCTCGGGTGCCATGGCAACCACCATAGGGCATCATTGGTCCAGAGGTTGCCATGGCAACCAGCACAGAGCCCCCTTCCTACTCTCCAATGCCAGGACAACCTGCAGGAGACACTTTGCTGAGGTTGGGTCGATGGCAAACAACCTTTGCCCTGCTGGGATGGGGATTGTCACGGTCAGAAAGGAGCCTGTGGAGCCGTGGTGATGCTGGATGGCCATGGGGTGCTGCTTTGGGTGGGGCAGAGGGAATTTCCTTCCCAGGGCTTCCTTGGGGCTGTGCTTTGGGGCTGTGCTGAGCACAGGGTTGATCACACACAGATGGTTTTGTTCTCACTGAGCTTGCACAGAGCCAAGGCCTTTCCTGCCCCTCGTCTGGCCACGCTGGGGAGGGGCTGGGGGTGTGGGGGAGGTTGGGAGGGGACACAGGGGGACAGGTGACCCCAACTGACCCTGGGGATATCCCAGACCATAGGATATCATGCTCAGTGGATAAAGTGGGGGGGGAAAGGAGCAAGGGGTGACATTTGGAGTGATGTTTTTTGTCTTCCCAGGGAGCACTTAGGTAGGAGGGGATCCTGTTTTGCTGGTGGTCAGGGTCAGCACCAAAGACACAGACACCAACTGAAGGAACAGTGTAATTTATATAATGCAAAAGTGCAAAGAATGACAAAAGGATAAGTTCAGCAATGTACAAAATCATTTGCGAAGAATTACAAAAGGAGAAGCTCAGCAAGGCACCTAATCATCACTACCAAAGATTGCCTATAGTGATTTAGAAAGATCCATCACCAGTTACCCTCAGACTTTACTATCACCCAGCCCCACACATCAGCTGGGGAAGCTGTCACAGCCAAGGGCTGCAGAGCCACTCTGGACACTGGGAATTCCTGCAGCTGTGTCCAGTGAGGCTCCAACCTCGCTGGGAGAGGGCTCAGCTTGGAGAGTGCTGAACAAACAAACTGACAGCACTTCCAGTGCAGGAACAGCTGGATTCATTCTGCTGTTTGGTTTCTCCCAAAGCCTGGCCAGGGCTCAAGGAGGAACCAAGGGAGCTGACTTTGACCATACACCCCCAAAGAAAGCCAGATTTGGCCTTGTCTGGTTTCTAAATACTGAAAGGTAAAATGAGGTTTCACAATGAACAGCTAAAAAGATCATTTTGGTAATATTATTTTGTTAATTAGCAGATACAAATATAAACTTTGGTTGTAAGGTTCATGGAGAGATCACCTTTGGCTCAGGGCCTGTTCTTCAGGCCTTGGTAGTTCAATAAGTCCATTGTAGATAAACTACAACCTTCATAACAATTCTTTCGATAATATAACCTTAGATTTAGGTATTAGGCATAAAGGCATAGCCCCTCGCTCTCCAATTAAATTCTCTTTAGGTTCATTACTCAGAGCTATAATTGGCAATCCTTTTAAAAAACATGCCTCATTAGTTGCTATTCTCTATGTTATCTATCAAGTCTTCCTTTTTTCTTGAGACTCTCTCTCTTTTTAGACAAATCTGAATTCTCTATTTTCCAGGAAAAACTGTCACAACAACTCTAACATGGAATCATAACACACCAAGTGCACACACTGCAATGATTACAGTCACTGCCACAAATGCATTTCACAGCAGCCTCCAATTTGGCAGCCATGAAGCCAATCCCACCAGGGAGAATTTTTTTCTTTCTGCCACTCTTCTACTGTTCTTTCTATTGAGGTCATTCCTGACTGTTGGACTCCAAACCCATCACTGATACAAGTGCAACAATCTTGTCCTAGAATAGCACAGGTTCCTCCCTGGGCAGAAAGCAGATAATCCAAGGCCATGTGGTTCTGTAGAGCTCCCATTGGTGTTTGTTGGAGCTCATAGGATGTGCTATTCGGTATTTTAATAGCATCATTTGCTACTTCTTCTAATAATCAATTTAGCTCCTTAATGTAAACTTCATAGGATGAGGCAGCATACAAAGGGCACAGGGTGAACCAGAATCTTTGGCTTTCTGAAATCAAAGGCACTCTTTGGGTGCAAAATGTTCTCTTGGCCCCAGCTCTTCCCTGTGGTTGTTGCCAAAGTACCCAAAAGGGTGGCACTGCAGCTGAGAGTGGTGTAACACTGACCCTGAGCAGCTCCAGCACCCCAAGCTCTATTGACATTTTCAGTAATGCTAAACCATATAAATCCTTTCATATTTTGGCCTCTAACTATAACAGGGTAGGTTTCTCCTGAAGGGAAATCTTACTGAATCCTGTAAAACTGATCACTGTATTCTTTTGTTCCACAGTATAGTTTTCTCTAACTGTCCCTTCACTGTCTCCGTTACAAGTCAGAGCCCATTGAGAGAGTTCTGCCACCCCACAGGATGGGCCCTTCAAGGGAATCCCATTCCTCCCAACATTGATTGAGAACAAATCCAGCAATAAGTTACATTGAGTATTTTAGCTACCTTGATCTTTACATTTTCATAGGAATTCTTATGGCTAATCCCTTGGTGAAACTCCAGAGGTGTTTCTGGCAAACAAAGATTCTGGTTGACTATCAAGATACAACTTATAGACATAAGTAGTTCTTTAGTGACAAGTGACTTTTTCCTCAGTCACATTTGGGCTAGGAACAATAATTCCATTGTCCATGGAGCTGGCTCCTTTTTAATTCCACAATAATGCCCCAAGGTCCTTTGCTGTTCAGCTTCACTGCGGTGTCTGTGGGTAACAAGGCTTGGTGGGGTCCTTTCCCCTTCGGCTGGAGAGCTGCCAGCTCCCAGTCCTTGAGGTGCTCCAGGCTCCTGGCTGGAATTCCTGTGGAAGGCACTCAGGGTCACATCAGCCTTCACATGGAGCCCTGTGGATCAGAGCATTTTCCAAAGGGAATGTTGGGGCAAACAGGGAGATTTGGTCTGGCAGGATCTGTAAAACAACATCCTATAACATCTACTTGCTCTCCCATAGAACACTTGGCTGCAGGGACATATTCCCATTGTTCCTGCCCAGGTTTCAGGATTAAAACTGTGTTTTAATTTAATTTCCCCAGAGCTGTTCCTTCAGCTGGCTCAGAAGGGCCATTTGGCCTCTGGACCCACACTGTGGCTCCATTATTAGGACTGCTGGATCCAAACCCTTTGTCTCCACAGACAGTGGTGCTTTGAGGTGGACCTTTTTTTTTTTTCCCCAAATGTCTTTAAAACTACAATGTCAATAATCATACTACCCTGTCATGGGGTTGAATAATTCAATTTTGTTCACTATTGTTTAACAGAATTCAGTTTCTCCTTGATAATCTGCATCAATTCCTCCTCCCATGACATGAACACTTTTCAAGGCCAAGCTCCAGTGAGCAGTTATCAAACCAGAGTGTCCTGGAGGAATCTGAATTCCTGTTTTGGTATTGATAACTCTCATTTGCTTCTGATTTATCCTCATTAAATCAAATGCATAAAGGTCCAGCCCTGCAGCTGCTGGAGTGGACCTCTAAGGGGTTCTCCATCAGGACACATTCCCATCTCCTCATTTTTTCAACTGCTCTTTTAACAACCCCTTCATCTGTTCAACCAGTCCTGCAGCTTGTGGACAGTCTGGTATATGAAAAACCCAGCAGCCTTAATCGCTTTATTTTTACAGTAACAGACAAAGCATTCCACATCACAGTATCACCAAACCCTATAAAAATAGCCAATTTCATCCCTTCCTCCTGTATTTATTGTAAACAATCTCACAATGTTTACCACTGACATTCAGGTCCTGGCCAATCATATTCTGTAAGGTATTTAGAGTTACATTCCTGAGCAGCCAAAGTTAACAAATGTCACCATTATATATATATATATATAATTATGTTGTGATATTTATATTTATATTTATATAATAAATTTTTTCATTATATATGAAGTTTTTATTATAATATATATGCATAGAGTTATTATGTTATTATTATTTCACTTGCACAGATGAATCTGAGCTCAAGATTAAAAACTCCTTCTGTCACTCCATGTGGGAGCATTCTACCAATGGTTCCTTTCATTGGTGCTTTTTACAATATCCTGTTAACAAAATCCATGTATGTCTTCCCAAACACACAAGTTCTTTCCCTTTTTCAAAACGCAATTTTTGGACGCATTTTAAGACATCCACTGGTTCAGCTGCTTTTAACCAACTTCCCCATTGCTCACACAGTGCTCTGACCTCAGCCCACTCCAGAGCCAGCAAACCATAGGGAAGGTCTTCCCATCCAGAAATTTCAGACAGGACTGATTCCTTACATTTACATATAAAAAGTAAAAATTTGTTGTGATTTGGACAGACTATGCCAATTTTGTTTTGCCAGTGGGCAGGCCCAGCACCAAAGACACAGACACCAACTGAAGGAATCAGTGCAATTTCCTACAGTTCAAAGCAGCAAAGAATCACAACAGGAGAAGCTCAGCAATGCACCCAATCATTCCTACCAAAGATTGCCTGTAATGATTTAGAAAGATCCATCACCAGTTACCCTCAGACTTTACCATCACCCAGCCCCACACATCAGCTGGGGAAGCTGTCACAGCCAAGGACTGCAGAGCCACTCTGGACACTGGGAATTCCTGCAGCTGTGTCCAGCCACAGGTGAGGCTCCAACCTCGCTGGGAGAGTGCCCAGCTTGGAGAGTGCTGAACAAACAAACTGATAGCACTTCCACTGCAGGAACAGCTGGATTCATTCTGCTGTTTGGTTTCTCCCAAAGCCTGGCCAGGGCTCAAGGAGGAACCAAGAGATTTGACTTTGACCATACAGCCCCAAACAGGCCAGATGTTGGATTTCATGGCCTTGTTTAGCTTCTAAATACAGAAAAGTCAATACATGATTCACTAATGAGTGGATACATCTATCACAATACTAATGATCATGCATATTTTGTTGATGAGTGGATACAAAGATAACCTTTGGTTGGAAGGTTGATGGAGAGGTCACCTTTGGCTCAGGGCCTGTTGTCCAGGCCTCAGTCAGGCCTCTTGTTCAGGTCTTGGCACTTCAGGGATGTGGTTTAGTGCTGGGCTGACAGTGCTGGGTGAACAGCTGGGCTTGATGAGCTCAGAGGTCTTTTCCAACAGAAAGGATTCTATAATTCCAGTATTCTATCAGCTGGATTTAGCTTGGTCCACGTTAGCAGCATTAGTTTGCTCAGAAAGTTCCCTCTTGGTCAGCTCTTGAGGCCTAAGGCTTCAGCTCCTTTAGCTCCTGGTGCTAAGCTGCTCATGCTGAAGGAGATGACTCAGAGAGAAGAATACAGTTCATCCAATTCCTTCTGGACACTGAGAGGGGAGGGTGTGAAAACAGGAGCATTGTTTGGTGTTGCCTCCTCTCTGCCATTCACACCTTTCAGTGCTCTGAAACAGCCAAGAGCTTTCTTCAAGAGTGCAAGGAAGCAGCTGTTCCTTCTGCCAGGTGTGGCTCTCTCCAGTCTCTGCACTTGACTGCTTTTGTCCCTCTTGCTGTGCCCTCTGTTCCCCCTCTGCTCGCTGCCTGCTGCCCAGGACTGTGGAACTGGCCCAGATCAAGTGCTCGAGAGCCTCATTTCTCTGCCCTTGGAGCTGCCTGGGCACAGCAGCCTTTTCCATCTGCAAGCTCCATATGGACAGGGAGTGCCCAGCTCCGTTCCTTGCACAACCTGCAGGAGCCCAGGGCTGCCATCTCAAGTCCCTGCTGGCACTGAGGGCTCCCAGGTGCCTCAGGCTGCTGTGACACCACTGCAAACAGGAGGCAAGAGTGGCAGGGGCTGTGCTCAAAGTCACCTCCATTTCCTGCTGCTGCTGCTGCTGCTGCTGCTGTGGGGTCATTTGTCCAGCCCTGCCCCAGACTCAGGGATCAGCTCCAGGCCCTGCTGCTGCTCCCTCGGGATCAGCCACAACCTGGTTGTTGCTCTCAATGCCAGCAGAAGCAGTGGCTGAAGCAGCAGGTGCTGACAGTGCCCCAAGCCCCAGGGGCCAGAGGGAAGGGAGCTGCTTCACATGAGAGCCAGGAGCAAAGGGCATTTCTTTTTTAGGACATGTTCTCTGGTTTAAGAAAAAAAGAGGGTAAAGAAAAGAAAAAAATATAGATGAAACATGAAAGATAAAAACAATACTCAGGTGTGTAGGTAAAATCTTCTGTAACTTTGGATTAAGAGGTAACTGATCTTTTGTAAAAGAGAACTCAGTTATTTACTTTGTCAATGTGCTGATAGCATGGATCTATCTTCCTGACCCTCAGCAGCCTTTTTTAATAGATTTTGGGGTTTGTTTCTAATATTACGTTATTTTAAATTCTGGTCGAAGCAATAAGAAATTGCTTTTTGCCCTTCCAGCTCCAGGCAGGACTGGGAATCTAAATTCTGCTGATCCCCATCTCATTAAGAAGATGCCCTTCCTTCTCACCCTGTGAATGAGCTGTACATTCCCTCTGAAATTGTCAGTGGTTTCATAAATATGCAAAGTCCCACTTACAGCTTTTTGCTCTGGTTTGGAAGTGGAGAAGAGCAATTCTTCATTCACCAACTCCAGACTGCACTGCCTTAGGAACACAGCCCTCTCGCCAGGTTTGACTCACTCGTGGCATTCTAGAGGAGGAAGAAATGCAATTGCACAATTGCAACCCAAAAGGATTGAAGGGTGGGACAGACAAAACATCCTGTGGAGATACAGGCATTCTGCTGGGACTGTGGAGTGTTTGGGTTCTTGCCAATTGGATGTGTATCCCTCACTGCAATCTCTGGGCCTGCAGGAGAGTCTCACTCACCTGCACAAGCACAAAGCTCTGTCGGTGTGCTCAGAACAGGCTCGTCTGATGCAGAGCTGTCAGAGCAATGGGAGGGCAGAGCAGACCCAGCCGTGCCCAGGGCTGAGCCCCAGCAGAGCCCTGGCAGAGCCCAGAGCAGCCTCAGCATCCGCAGAGCTCGGCTGGAAGGAGAGAAACCAGAAACTGCCCATCAGCTGAAGGCTCCTGTCCCCCTTGTCCCAACTGCCCGCAGTGCCCAGGCCATGCTGGCTGAGCTCAGAGCTGTGCCCAAACCTCCCCATCATTGCTGCCTCTGGGAGGAGAGCAGGAGGGCAGGACATGTGCCCAGCCTCCAGCCAGCCGTGGCAGATCCACCTCCTCAGCAGATGCCCAGAGCCAAAGAGCAGCTTGGCAACCAACGGAAGAATTCTTTGCATCCACCCTAGCAAAGAGGGGGAACTTTGGTGCCCAGCCAGGCTGTGCAATGCCCAGAGCATCCCCTGGCTGGGGACTCACCTGCACATTAGGTCTGGAGTGTGTCTTTGCAGAAGGCGCCAGAATCGAAGTCAATCACCTTCAGCTGCAGATGGCCAGGTTGAGGAAGAGGTGCTAATCCTTGAAGTTGTCCTTGACGTCTCCAGCTGCAGCCCATCTGGTCCAGCTTCTCCAGGGGCTCCTTCTCCTTCCCTGCAGGTCAGAGCAGGCTGTCAGTGTTCTGCCCAGGGCCCCAGACAACAATGAACCAGACAAGCAAAACCAGGGTGGATGGTGGCCACCGGTGCTTGCCAGAGCACATCTCCAGCTCAGCTCCAGCACAAGAGCTGTGAGTTCCCTCCTGATGATCCCTGCTCAGAGCTACAAGCAGGTCAAAAAACGTCTGGTTTTCTTTGCTTCTAATTACCAAGAAATGTGTGGAGCTGTTACCTGCCAGGCCCCTGGATCAAACTGTGCACGTGGATCTCTCCCATCTTCTAGGGCAGATGAAGATCCTGCATCCACGGATCGCTGAAGAGGTCTTCCAACGATGGCCTGTCCAAGGGTTGCATGGACAAACATCTCTTTATAACATCTTGGCACTCTGAGGAGAGAAACCAGAAACTGCCAGTCAGTTGGAGAAGGCTCCTGTCCACTTTTCCCTCCCCGTTCCTGTGCCCAGGCCATGCTGGGTGTGCTCAGAGCTGTGCGTAAACTTCCCCAGGGATTCTCTGTTTTGGAAGAGAGCAGGAGAGCAGGACATGTGCCACCTCCTCAGCAGCTGCCAGAGCAGGATGCTCATGAGCCTGCTGCTCTCTCCCAACACTGGTATTCTCCCTATGCCACAGAGATTAGGATCTACCTTGAGAGAGCTGTCGTGGGAACAAGATCTGCCCCCAGATGATCTCCCGGCCCCTCCTGAATGGGTGCTTCCCGCAGACCATCTGGTACAGCAGGATACCCAGGGACCAGACTGTTGCTGCCTCGCCGGTGTAGCATCTGAGCTGGGTCCATTCTGGTGGGCTGTAGGACAGGGTTCCTATGGAATATAGATGGAGTTCATCAGGGGATGCTGCTGCTCCCAGAGCCTCACCCCAGCATCCCTGGGCATGCAAGGGCTGCACCAGTGGCACACGGGGTGACCTGCTGCCCTCTCGCCAGCACCTGTGACTGGTGTACAAACTTGGGGTAGGAAAAGAAGCCACTGGGGCTGGAAGAGGGCAGCAGAAGCCCTGGGAATGCCCAATCATGACATGCAAATGAAAAACCCACCTAGTGGTGGGGAAAAACCACTCTCCTCCCTGCCTGTATTGCCCCCATAAAACATTACTAAGCCAAGGCAAACAAGGGGAGTGGAGCAGTCCAAGCCCTTCCTCGCCTGCACACCAAACCAGCCAGGGCACAGGGTCTGACCCCCCTCACTGCTACCCCATGGGGGTTTTTGTCAGGCTGGCTGCCCCTGCCCCAGCCCCAGCCCAGGGCAGAGTGGATGCTGAAGGCTTTTGGCAGGGCCAGGAGCTGGTCCTCCCACCCAAAAGCAACTTGGCTGAAGAAGCAATCCTATGACCTGCAGCCAATGGGGGAATCCCTGGTGCTACACCCAGGCTGGGCCATGAGGTGCCCAGGAGCAACCCCTGGGATGGCTCACCTGCAAATTTCGTGTAGACTGTGTCCTGGAGGAAGGTGCCAACGCCAAAGTCGATCAGTTTCAGCTGTCCGGTGCACAGGTCAACGATGATGTTGCGAGGTTTGATGTCTCGATGGAGGACCCCGCAGCTGGTGCAGTGCCGCACTGCCTCCAGCACCTGGCAGAACAGCCGCCGAGCCTCCTCCTCCGGCAGGAACCCGCGAGCCAGGATGAAATCATGCAGGTCCTGACAGCGCTCCGGACGCTCCATCACCAACAAGAAGCTGGTGGGGAGCTCGAACCATTCCAGGAGCTGGACAACACCGTGGAACCCAGTGGACACCTTGTCCAGCAGCACGATCTCCAGGGGCGCACGGGTGCCATTGGGCTGCGGGAGGACCACGATGTCATCAGCAGGGCTGAGGCCATGCCAGGGCTCTGGGACCCCTCAGCCAGCCCGGGATGCTCTGCGTCCCCCGCTCACCCCACACCCGCTCTAACTCCCTCGAGGCGTCCTGGCGGCTCCCACCCTGCCGGGCCCCGGCTTATCCCCTCCCGGCACGGCCCGGGCTCTGCCGCTGGCCCCGCTCACTCACCAACTCGCCCCAATAATGGATGCGGTTCCGGGACACACATTTGATGGCAACCTGCGAGAAAGAGAGAGCAGCGGGCTCAGCTCGCCGCCCGCCCTGCTGAGCCCCACCCTCCTCTGCCCTCCTCCTCCTCCTCCTCCTCCGCCCGCCGCCAGCCCTGCCACTCACCGGGGCGCCGTCCGCTAGCCGCGTCCCCGCGTACACGCTGCCGAATCCTCCTTTCCCCAGCAGCTCACCCAGCCGGTACCGCTCCTGCAGGGCCTCCTGCGCCTTCCCTGCGGGCGACACGCAGCCGTCACCGCTCGGCCCGGGGCCAGACACGGCCTCCGACCGCCTGTGCACCGCCCCGGGCCGGGCATCCCCCTCTGAACGGGGCACGGGCGGCTCGGGGCCGGCGGCCGGACTGCCGAGCGGCGGAGCTCGGGCCGGGGAAGGAGCAACGGAGGCGGCGGGAGCGGCCGAGCCGTGTGTGTCCTCCGCGGGCCCCGGGAGGAGCCGGTAACGGGGCCGGAGCTGGGGTCGGGGCCGGAGCGGGGGTCGGGGCCGGAGCTGGGGCCAGGGTCGAGGCCGGGGCTGCGGTCGGGGTCGGGACTGGACCCTGCGTCGGGGCCGGGGCCAGGCTCGGGACAGGCGGAGCCAAAGGGTGGCGATGCTGCCCCAGACCCAGCCACTGATGCCCGCCCAGCAGCGCCACAGCCACGATGGCGAGAGCCGGGCGGAGGCGAGAGCGCGGCGGGACGCCCAGGCGCGGGGAGGGGGCAGCCCCGGCCGGGGCTGGGGGCGAGCCTGGGGCATGGCCCGAGATGGCAGGGGGAGAGGGGCACCGCGAAAGGAGGGGACACAGGGAAAGGGACAACGGGAGAGGCTGCGGGACAGGGGGAGAGGGAGAGGACAAGCGGGAGAAAGGGAGGGAGAGGGTCGTAGAATCTCTTCTTTCGCTTCTGCTGTCGCTGCTGCTGCCGCTGTCGCCGCTGTCGCCGCTGTCGCCGCTGCAACTGAAGCTCCGGGGCCGTTTGTCCGAGTGGCCGTTTGTCCGAGTGGCCGTTTGTCCATTCCCCGCTCGCCCCCGCGCGCCCCACGGCCGAGCCCCGCGCGCCCCCGGGGGCAGCCCCTGAGTCTGTCCAAACACGGGAACTTTGCCGTGTTCAGCCCACATCCAGAGCCTTGACTGCTGCACAGTGGCACAGCAATCCCCTTGGCTGCTGTTGTGCATTGTCCCTGCTGAGGGTCAAACACTAGCAGAGCACATTCCCTGTCTCTAGAATTCATTCCCAACCCAAGCACTGCACTTATGTCTCCTGCATTGCTTTCCAAACAGAACGAGGGAAGACAAACTGTGTGTAACTCATGGTATTTCAGGGAGTCTAAAACTTGCTAAGCCATAGATCTTCGAGGTGAGATCCATTTGCAATTAATGGCATGGAGAAGTAGTGCAACATGGAAAAGGGGAGCATAGAAATAAATAGAGGAAAACATCGTGGATTGTTTCTTTACATTTTCATTTCACTTCTTGAAAGCTGTTTCAGTTTTCCAGGAATCTTCTCCACAGTTCTGTTTGCTCTTTTCACAAACCTTTCCTGGAGGGAATGGATTGCAGGGATTATTGGGCTGCGCTGGCCCTGGACGGGTGCCAGGTGCCACCAAAGCCACTCTGTCACTGTCCTCACAGTTGCAGGACACAGAACTCTGGAGGAAAGGCTCGTGGGCTGGGATAATGGCAGGGAGAAGTCACTCACTGGTCACTGTCATGGGCACAGCTGACAGAAGTTAGGGAAATTAAGGGAATTGAATTCCAAGCAAATCACAGTATGAGAAGGAGATCTAAAACAAACCCTAAAAAACCACCTTGCTCACCCCTCCCTCCTCCCAGGCTCCCAGCCTCCACCTGCAGCTCCTCTGCTCTCTCTGCACGGGAAACATGTCACCAGCCACAAACTTTGCTTTTGCCTCATCCCGGGATATCTTCCCGGAGAGGAAGAACTTTCTCCAGCAGAAATTTAGAGCACAGCAGCATTTGAGGCTCAGGGTGTTTCTCCTGCAGCTCCTTGTAGGTCTCCTCTTCCCATGCTGGGTCTCCTGCATCACAGAACTCTGCCAGCTGCAGCTTTACAAACGTCACATCAAGGTCTGGATGTTCCTGAACAATTTGCTCGAGGTCCTTGGGGGCTGCATCCAATGCATTCTTCTTGTCTTCCCCCTTTGCACGGAGCCAGTGGATCTGCTGGCCCCTGGCCAGGGCCTGGCAGAGCAGGTGGAACCTGGGTCCTGCTGCAGGAGCTGGGGGAGCTCCAGGACTCGCTCTGGCCGCTGGGGCAGACACAACACAAGCCGTTGCCAGCCAGGAGCCGAGGGCTCCGTGTGGCTCTGCAGGACCTTGTCCCTGGGGCTCGTCTGGATCAGCGCGGGCAGCTGGGCTGCACTTGGCTCCGTTTGTGTCCCTGCTTCCCCTGGGACAGCAGCTGCCCAGCGCCCAGGGGACAGCAATGGCACCGGGGCAGTTTGGGGTGAGGTTCAGTGTCTGTGCCTGGCATAAATCCTAAACCCTTCCCAAAGGAGCAGCAACTGCTGACAGAGCACAGGATGCTCTGCTGAGCACGGGATGGACCAAGGGTGATGTGAGACAAAGCTGGGATGGGAGTCAGAAATAAAAAGAAGAGGATGAGCAGGCAGGAGAGGAGGAGGAGAGACAGAGGAGGAGGAAGAGCGGGTGAGGAGGAGGGGTGGAGGAGGGGAGCGGGAGGAAGAGGAGGGCCAGAGGAGCAGAAAGAGAAGCAGAAGAAGCAGAAGAAGCAGTCACCACGTGCGTCCATCGCTCTTTCTGTCCGCAACCCTCGGCCCGAGAGCATCGCCCTTCTCGGGGCATCCCGCAGGTGAGCGGGCAGGGGGAGCTCGGCCCAAATATCTTGGGCGGTGCCTGGGGTTCTTTTTGGGAGGGGGGGCTTTTGTACCTTGTAGGACACCAGATCCGAGACCCAAATAACTTTGGTTAATCCTGGGAGGGTTGGTTTTTTTTGTGAACGTTGGGGGGGGTGGGGGGAGGGGGCGGATGTTTGGATCTCGCAGGACTCCAAATGTGAGTCGCAAATGCTCCTTGCGGGGATATTGGGGAGTAACCTAGACGTGAGTTTTTCGGGGGTCCTGGTGGCGGCTGCAGGGAGAAATGGGATGGGATGGGATGTGGATTGGGGAGTGGGATGAAGTCTGCGGGAGGGGGAGGAGTGGAATGGGGCCTGGGATGAGGCAGCCGAAGGTTGGGGGTGATGAAGCCGGGGGACCCCACTCCTTAGGGGCTTGCGGGGTATCCGGCAGCTGTGAGGGAGTTTTGGGGTACCTCTGATCCTTCGGGAGTGGCACTGGCAGCGGGGGGACACGTGGCTCCGGCACCTCTGCACTCCACCTGCGCCACCCCTCGCCCCCAGCGCCCCCGGGAGCGGAATTTGGGGAGGGGGGAGGTGGGGGGCGCCCAGGCCGGGCCCCCCTTGCTGTCCCGGCAACTGGGGGCCGAGTGCGGGGGGAGCCCCGCGGGCCTTGCCCGGCCCTGCCCGGCACGGCTGATGCCGCCCGCCCGCGCTGCGCACTGCTCCGGACTGGTGCTGCCAGTGCCGCGCGGGGCGGGGCCGCTTTGGGGACCCCCCAGGGCAGAGCGCTTTGGGCTGCTTTGGGGCTCTGCGCACCTGCAAAACCGGCGCTGGGCACGGGAAGAGCGTGTGGGGACAGCTGGGGCCCTACTGGTGGCACTGGTGGCGCTGGGAGTCCCCCCGGCCGCGGGGTGAGCGGGGGGCGCGGTGAGAAGGGGGGCGGGGGCTGGGAGATGGGAAAGGGGAGAAGGGGTGCTAAAAGACGAGATGAGACCCCTCAAACCGAGTGGGAGGGGAGTGGAACCCTGTACAAATCAATGTTTAGCAAATATGTTAAAAGCCACTTAGAATGAAGAGGGATGGAGGGATTACCTTTTGTAATGAGGGAAATAAAGAAAAAAGCCGACAACAAAACCCACTAGGGAACTCAGTCCATGATATCTAATGTCTGAAATTCTGAACTTGCTGTGGGATAGAATGAAATTGCAAAATCAATAACAGTGAATTGTGCCATTTATTTAAAAACAATCCCAGAAATAGGAAAAGGCCACTTCCTGGAACAGTTAAACAGGGAAATTAATCTAGAAGTTATTGGAAATGGATTTCTCTGAATTACCCAGACAAATTTGGAATCAGTATCATTTGGTAATGGTGGACAAATTTTCTGAATGGCCAGAGATCTTTCCCTGTCATACCAACAAATCCAGGGAAGTGGTAAAAATTAAGCTTAATCAATCATACCAAGATTTGGGGGCCACTTGGGTTGTCTTCAGAGAGAAGTCTCCATTTTATAGCAGATGTGGTGCAACAGCTGAGCAAAAGCCTGGATATAAAAAGGGACTGACACAGCCCTTGGTGACCACAGCTGAGTGGGAAAGTGGAAAGGATGATTTAGAATTTGAAACAACAAATTAGTAAAATGTGCCTTGTGGACACCTTGCCTCATTTTGGGGGACTTTAAGAAACCTATTTAAAATGGCCACACACCCTTCCTCTGGCTCTTCTGTGAGTCAGAATTCAGCCAGGGACAAAACCAGTGAATTGCTGTAGGGTTGGCTGTACCAAACACCATCAGTTCCTGGAGAAATCCATTCAAAGGGAGAAACAGATGTAAATCTATACCTGATTTCTTTAGGAAGGGCAGTTTATAACCCTGTTGGTACCAGTTGCTGTGGATGCCCCTGTTGATCCATTCCAGCCTGGGGATTTTGTGTATGTAAAGAGTTGGAGCTCTGAACCCTTGAAGGAAAAGTGCAAAGGAGCTTTCCAAGTCCTCCTGGTAACCTACACTGCCCTCAGGGTGGAAGGAATCAAACCCTGGGTTCATCACACACAGGTAAAACCAGCAACCACACATTAAATACAGCAGAGAGAAAACTCACTGAGACCCTGGAGGTTTTATATATATATATATATATACATATATGTCGCTGTTGAGCCGCTAGCAGAGTAAGAAGACCCAGGTTCAAAATGTGGCATCCAGAAGAAGATTTTATTATTTAATTCCCTCTTATATAGACTTTTCAAAGGTCACCCAAATTTGTCAGGTCGAAGCCTCCTCCTAGGCCTGATTGGCCAGGCCTGAACTGTTTTTAATAACATCCAAACTTTATCTTTGTTTATAAAACACAAGAAGGAGAAAGAAAAGGATTCTCATGGGAAAACTCTGTGCTAGCCACACATATATATATCTCCTACTGTTTTAGAAATAGATATAGAAACTATGTTATTAATCTCTGGGGAGAGGAATTTGTTCTTAAAGTTAATGCAAGATTTTGGCAGATTACAGAATGTAACCACTATAACAGCTTGTTTGCCAACACATTTTCTCTGCAGAAAATCCAATTCCACAGGGAGCTTTAGTCAGCACTTTGACAAAAATCTGGGAACACATGTGGGAAGGAAATAGCACCCAGGGCAAATGGAAAGGGATGGAAGCAGAATATTTCTTCCAAAGGAATTCTTAGACATCAGAACGATATTGTTGAGAACTGGAATATCTCAAAACTGGATGTGGAAATCACCTCAGGAAATTTCTATTGGCTGACAGATTGCACTGATACCCCTTGGGGATGTCAAATTCCAGAAGTATGGAACAGCCCTTAGATAGGACAATGGGAATATATCCAGCCAGTTCAGTGGTGTCTGGACTGGGAAGGGAGCCCAGGCCTCCCAGAGGACCCCTTACAGGTGGGTATAAAATATCCTGATTTAATAAGGTCAAGGCCAAAGGATCCCAGGACAGAGGAAAAGTGGAATTGCATTTGGATAGACACTTGAACTACTTGGAATCCTGAGGTACAGTGGCTCATGGCTGTGGCCCAGGCTCTAAGGCTGGGATGTGTTTGTAGAAATTATTCTGCCTTTCTTAATGACACCTGTTAGGTCTCACCTAACAAACAGTGTGGCTTGGAGAGACACAGACTGTCAGCAAGACATGTAAAATCATTAGTTCACACAGGATGGGTGGGAAGTGATGGAATTTGGAGCACACATTTGCCCTTAGGGGAATCAAGAGCACAATGGACACTTGGGGTATTAAGGTTACATCCCTTGTGGAAGGAGTCACCCCTGGGAACCCAACTGTGGGGAAAGGTTAAAGGGGATGAACCTTGGAAACATCCCAGCATGGGAATTGCTGTGGGATGGATTTTAGAATCCATCTTTACTCCTCAAAGATCTGCCTTTAGGAATAGACCAAACACACACCATTGGACTGCAAATGGGAACTTCAGTGAATGCAACTCAGTTGGGGTTTACTGAAATAAATGAACAATTGTGAGCCACAACTAAAATGACCTTACTGAACAAACTGGCATTAGACCTTTTGCTGTTACATGGAGTATGTGGATCCTTGAAGCAACACCACTTGTTGTGTGCACATTGCAAATGTGATGCTGAATTGGATGATCAGGTAGAGAGGATAAAATCAGTTGCTGCATCCAGCAGGGGATTAAGGGGTGGATTAGAAAGTAACTGTTTAAATAAAATATTTAAAGGACTTGGATTTTCTCTGACTGCTTTTGTAAAGTATAATTGGGATCATAGTAATAATTATGATTATGACACTTTCTTTAAGCTGTGTGAAGAACATGGTTGGGAATGCAGGTGAGGAACTCATGGGATGTGAATAAAAGAGCAGAGTGAGGCATATGAAGGCCTGTCCACTGCTGCACCCAGAGGCCATGTGGGCTCCTCTCCAGGCTGCTCTGGCCCCAAGCCGGGTGCCCATGGAGCTCCAGCCCAGCTGGGCTCTACAGTGGGGTGGCACAGAGGCTCCCCAGGCAGCACCCGGCCCTCTGCCCCCTCCAAAGCCCGGCGCCAGTGGCTGCTGGCCGCACCTCTGGGCTGTGCGAGCAGGAGAGGCCAGGGCTGGCTGCAGGGAGAGCCTGGCCAAGGGGCAGAGCCCACGCCAAAGCTTCCCTCCTGGCACTCTCTCTGCAGCTGGCAGAGGACTTGAGCCGAAGGGTCAGGCACCTGCACCAGGCCGTGTTGTACCTGGGCAGCCCACAGGAGCCCCTGCAAGATCATCTGTGGTTTTGCACAGCTTTGGTTACAGAGGGCAGGAAGAATATCTGTGACTTCTGTTAGTGGTCCTGATTCTCATGCAGGGAAGAAGAAGGGAGAGCTGCACTTTATTGGCCACTTAGATATCTGTGTCAGAGAGAGGATTTGTCTTTTTGCAGTATACTCATTTGGTTGGGGTGCTTTTGTAGCATTGAGGGAACCTTCATTTCTTGAGAACTTTTGTTCCTGAACAGAATTTTTATATGATTATCCCTTCATAGAAAACCCTTTGCAAACCAAAGAATCATAGAATGGCCCCTTTTCTTGTCTCTGATTAGTGCTTGGTTTTTGTAAGTGACTCCCAATGGATGACGTTAAGGTAAATTAATTGCTGGTTTGAGACAAGAAGCCAACCAGCAAATCTTTTGCATTCTCAGGCCATACCAATGGATTTGGGTAGTTTGTAGCTTTTTTGAGCTCCTTGAGTTGAGCAATGGGAAGTAACACTTTCCAGAATGTAGCATAATCAAATGCCAGGTTGTTCTGTGCCTCCACGGTAGAGGTGTCTGTGTGCTGCATGAGATCGCTTCAACGAGAAGATAATTCCAGGACAGACTGAGATCTTCTGACAGATACCAAGTGCTGCCACCAGTGGCTCCAAGTGCTCCTGCCAAGGGCCACCTGCAGGAAGGAGCACAGACACCAATGCCCGCTGGTTTTGGCTGCCCTCTGGCAGAGAAGCCCCCCGGGAACACAGGTCTCTGGGGCAGCAGACGGGCACCGGTGCTGCCAGGGCTCGGGGGGTGGCAGGTCTGCTTCAGCGGGGGCTCTGCCACACCTGCTGACTGCAGTGCTCCCTGGGCCCCAGGGCTCAGAGCAGCATTTATGCCCTGGCCCACATGTTCCTTGTGTGTGTCACACCCCTGTGTTTAGGATGGCCAGCAGCTGGGACTTGTCCCAAGCAGGCCGTGCCAGCTTCTGTGCAAGGCCCTGTGCCCTTCCCGCTGTGGGGACTCCTGCTGCTGCCCTGAGCCCGCAGAGCAGGGCAGCATTTGCTTCTTGTTTGAGCCCTTCCTGAAGTTCCTCTTGGGCTGTGTTAGGCACTTGGGGCAAGGGATCCCTTCCAACCCGGAGCACTTTGGGTGGGGTGTGGGCAGCCCCAGGGCAGTGTGTGCAAGGGCCCTTTGTGACACGGCGCAGCATGGTAACCATGGAGTGCGATGGGGTGTTCGAGGGCCCTTAGTGACATGTCGTGACATAGGTGCTGGTGGCAACGCAACCACGCCAGAGTGCTCGGTGCTCGCGACGGGACAGGACGGCTCGTTCGTTGCTGCCCCGGAGCTCTTCCAAAGCGCTACTGCTGCAGCTGACCTTGTGGCCAGACTGCGGCACTTGCTGACTTGGGGCTTTTCCAAGGTATCTGCCATCCCTGTGGCCACTGCCACCAAGGCCAGACCGTGGGATCTGGGGACCTCAATTGCTGTTGAAGAGACTCCTGTCATTGGGGCAGGAGCCCTCGAGAGCAGAGCACAGGACTTGCTGTCCTGTCGCTTTCCTGAGGTTTCTCTGTCACAGGTCCCCCCAAGGCACCACTGTGGGACCTGTTGACTCGGACCTTTCCCAAGGGCATCCCTCTTGCAGGTGCCCTCAGCATCAGACATTGACATGGCGGGCAGATTGCTCAGCCTCTTCAGGGCCAAGAAGAAGAAAGGCCGTGCAGCTGCCCCAGCGCAGCAGCCTGAAGAGCTGGAGCAGTTCCAGCCGCTGCAGGCTGGTGAGTGGCACAGCTGGGCCTCACAGCTGGTGCCTGCAGCTTTGTCCCACCCCATCCCACCCCAGCCCCTGTGGACATGTCCATGGACAGGACAGAACAGGGGCTGGGGCTGCCCACATCAGCGGCCGTGCTCCATCCCCTGGGCATCCCGGGGCTGTCCCTGCCTGGGCAGTGCAGGGCTGGGCTACGTTCTTTGGCCTCTCCCACAGACCCTGAGCCCCGGCTATCCTCACTCTTTGCCAGGTGTGGGCAGGGACTGGACACAAGAGCAGGACCCCGCCCGTGGCTGCTTCCACAGAGCAGCACAGGTAGCTGCAGCCATCCCCACCTGGGCTGGGCCCGCTGTCACTGCTCAGCCGAGCTCCGCGCTTGGAGCACAACATGAAACATCCCTCTCTTCCTGCCCTGCATTCTGCTGCAGATCCTGTGGAGGTTCCTGCGTGTTCGGCGTAGAATGAGCACTGCCGCATCAGCTCAGGGCACTGCTGAGCCTGACTCCAGGCCAACCGAGCATCGGGCAAAGCGTGATGTCGGCACAGGATCCACGGAGCAGGCAGCAAACTCTGACACGGCAAAGGCTGCCACAGCTCTGAGGCGGGGCACGGCCATCAGGGACAGGGACACCGGACACGGGACTCGGGGCACGCCCAATGAGACTGTGAGTCATGCTCTCGCTCTGCTTTTTCTCATGGACAGCGGTGTTTCTTCTCAGCAGCAGCTGAGCAGCCTGGGGCTAGGGCCAGAGGCCTCCCAGTATCCTGTAGCCTCTCACGCCATGTCCGCTGGGGCCCCTCAGCCTTTGAGGGCAGCGCAGTGCGGTGGGAAGGGAAGCACTTCTTGGGGGAAGCTGGGGAAGTTGCTCCCTTGGAAAGCACTCCTGGTCTTCCCCATGCCTCCTCCAGGTGCAGATCAAGGTGGGGGCCATTCATGGCAAACTCAAGTACCGTGTCAACATGGATTCCAGCCTGCAAAGTGACCTTCTGAGGATGGCTGAAGAACACCCTGATGAGGTGGTGACGACCCTGCTGCACTGTGCCCCATCGTGTGACAGGTACGGGGTACAACTGCCTTGAGAGCTCAGGGCTCAGCAGCCTTTGGGGCCCATCACCCTGCAGAGCCTGTCCAGTGGGGTCTGCCAGACAGGTGGAAAGCTCCAAGACCCTTAGGTCCATCTGTTTCCTGAGCCTGCTGCCACACTTCCTCCCTGCCCCTCGGGGCACTGGGGCTCTGTCACGCAGCCCCACGCAGCTGCACAGGGCATGGTACTGATGCAGAGCTCTGGTCCCACAGAGCTGCTGCAATGATGTGGAGAGCCATGGGCTCGTCGGAACAACTAATGGAGAAGGTGCTTCCAGTGCTGCTCTGTGTAATGGAGGACAGGCCACAGCACTGCCTGACCTTCAACTATTATTTCAAGAAGGACATCTTTGCCCTGGCTGTGAGTTTCTGAAACTGGCCTTTGCTCACCCTGCAGGCCACCTCTCCAGCAGCTCTCCATCCTCTCCCCGCCCTGCATCTCCCTGCCTCAGGTGCTGGGCTGAAACCTGGGCTAGGGCCAGGCTCAGGGGCAGCAGCAGGTCGGCTGTTCCCCCTGCGTCTCCCCTTGGGCCCTGCCACGTGGACACCTCGGTACTGAGCTCTGTCTCGGGGTGCTTTGTCTTTTGCAGGCGACTGTGGCACTGTGGGTGATTGCCCAGGTGCCCCAGTGCCACAAGGCGATGATCCATCATTCCGACCGCCTGTTTGTGGCTCTGCTCTCCCAAGTTTCCATCACTACAGGGCAGATGCCAGAGAAGGTTGACAAGTTATGGCGAGCATGCCAGGAGGAACACTGCCTTCCCACCAACCCCAACAGGTCCCAGTCGTCCTGTCCTCCCCATGCCCTTGTGGCCAGGGCCAATGCTCCCAGCGTGACCTGGGCTTTGCTCTGCACACAGGTTTGCAGTGCAGTCCATGAAGGCTCTGCTCTGCCGACTCTGCTGTGATGATGAGGTGGTGGCTATGGAGCGCAAGCGCATCTGGGACACACTGCTCTGTGCCGACACCCAGCACTACGCAGTGGGTCTGCTGGCCAGGTGAGACCCCCTTCTCCCTGCTGCCCCTGGCACTGGTGCCCTGTGCCTGGAGTGCCCCACACCATCGCTGTGATTTTGGGTGACAGGGCCTTGTCACCGAGGGATGGCCGAGCACACTGGAAAAGGCTGGGAGAGGAGGGTGCCCAGGAGCAGCCACCTCCCAAAGGGCCCACATCCCCTTACAGGGTGCTGGGGAAAGATCAGACCTCTCTGAGTCAGTCCAGGGAGAGGTTTGCCCATGCAGCGGGCTCAGGGTCTTGGTGCCTTTTTCCCCCTGCCAGGGAGATGCGCCGTAGCTTGACCACCCTGTGTTCCTGCATCGCATTGCACCTGCTCGGGCTGCTAAACAGGCAGGAGCCGTGCTGGGCTCTGCTTGGCCTGGCATTTCTAGTGGAGGTGAGCCTGATGGCTCTCCGCCCTCTTGTAGCTGCAGCCACCTGGGACAGTGCCTGTGCCCTGTGCTGCTGCTGCCTGGACCCAGCCCTGTGCGGTTCCAGGCTCCTGCCAGCCAGGTCCCCTGTCACTGCCCTGTGCCTCTCAGGTCCTGGACTGTCTGGACTTGAGGGAATGTGGTGACAGTGCCATGAGGGTCATGTCAAGGCACCTGTCGAGCCAGTGCAAGGAGAGGCTGCGCCTGGAGCTCAGAGACCTCGTGGTGCTCAGCAGGGAGCCCTTGCTGGTGAGAAGGGGGCAGTGGCTGAAGCTGTGCTGGCAGCATGGGGCTGGGCAACGCAGCCCCTTGGGATTGGCTGGGCTCTAGGAGCTGAGGCAGCTGCTTCCAGTTCTCCTGCCTCCTGCTTCAGCTGCCCAAGTGCTTTGGGACAGGCCTTTGCCCTCTGAGCTGTGACGGTGGCCTTGGCCTCCCTGGACCAGCCCAGCCCATGGGCCGAGCGGAAGACACCACCGTGGGCCTGAATGCCCCCTTTTCTCCGGGGCTGAATGGTTGTGCCCAGGGCATGGAAGTGGGCTCAGTCCCCTCCTTCCTTTCTCCCCTTTTGGTATAAGTTCTAGAAAGTTCCCCTTTGTCTTGTGGTTTGTTGCTCCCCTGTTGGTTGCTTGTCTGTATCCTCCCACCCCCTATAGCTCCTGATTGTACGGCGCTCTTGCCAATTATGTACCCCTAGCATCCCATTGGCTCCCCTTGTTATCTCCACCCCACCTCTGCTCCCCTTAAAAACCCCTGTCCCGGGAGGTTCGGGGCCATTTTGTTGGGGTCCGTCCTCCCCCCTTTTTTTTTCGTTCGCCCTTCAATAAATTTCCTTTTGCCTCAACGAAACGGACTGCCTCTCTTTCTGCCCGCGAGCCGACTCTCGGTCGCCCCTGCCGCCAGCAGGGCTCCACCTCTCCGGCACTGCCTCCCGGCAGTTGTCCCCCGCCTCTCCGGACTTGGCCTACAGGAAAGGCCCACGCGCAGCAACAATTGGTGCCCCGTGTGAGGAGGCGTGGCCGACAGCAGCTGTCACCAGTGAGTGAGTCTACGAGGCGCCGCTGTGGCAGCTCGCACCAGATTGTGCGGAGCTCCGCAGAAGCCCTGGGAGAACAGGGATTCCCTCGCGACCGACGGCCCCTGACGGACGGCTTTTAAGTTCCTGGCGACGGAGTATCGGGGAGATAAGGAGGTCCCCCGTGCCCAGGTAAAGTTGCTGCGGGGAGGAGGTTGGGGGTGTGTGTGTGTGAGCCCCTAACACTCGGTCGCCCGAGAACCCCTGGGTCGTCTTTGGTGTCAAATTGGTGTGTGTGTGTGGCCCAAAGAGCGTGCTAGTTGTCCGGCACCTTTTTGTTATTTTTCCTGTTTAGCCGTTGGGCAGGTTGGCTTTCGGTAGCTCTACTCTTAGCAGAATGGGATCCCGTCTGTCAAAGGATAGTGCTATGCAGAGGGAGATGCATTCTAATTTATCTGAACTTTTGGAAGCCTACCATGTTCTTTTCTCCCCTAAAGACCTTACGAAGTTTGTCAAATGGGTAATGGTGAATTGTCCCCCGGACTCCCCTACTTTAATTTATGATTTAGATTATTGGGACTCGGTTGGTAATAAACTCCTGGCGGCGGGGAAGAAGGGAGATCGTACTGCCAGGAAGGTTTTTTCCTTGCATTCCCAAGTTTATAAGTTCGTTAAAAAATCTCCTGTTAACCTACCCCTTTATACCTCTTACCCCCTTGAGCAGCGGGAGCAGAGCCGTGTAGCTCGCCCTAGTGCGCTCGGTAGCTTCCAGCACCGAGACACCCCTCTGCCCCCGAGCGCCCCTGTCCCTGAGCCCTCTCCTCCTCTCCCTGCCGTGGCGCCCCTTCCCTTTACTAACATTAGACAAGATGGCGCCGAAGAAAAACGTAATGGCGATCATTCGCGCGCTTTCGCCCCTGGGTTTCCCGCCGGCGCGAACAAAGGGTCCCGCCTCAGGGATCCTCCCCCTTGTCCATCAACCCTCACTTCCCTTGATCGGTCCCCGCCTCCGACTCTACCCCTTCCGGTCGTGTCTTTCCCCGCCCAAGTTACGTCAGGGGGAGGGGTTGAGCCGTGGGAAAATCCCACGACTGAGTTCCCACGGTCCCCTCCTCGAACCACAACATCCGGCCGCCATATTGGCAGGCCCGGAAGTGGTGACTGTTCCCCCCTTTTTGCGGCCCCTGCGTGACGCCGACAACACTCCCCTCTTCCCACGCCTAGCCCCACTCCTTATAGAGCTGACAATGGTCGGCCAAAAGCACTGGTGTGGCAGCCGGTTTCTCTTGTCACCAAGGAGAAGCTTTGCAAGGCAGCCAAGAATTATGGCTGCGAATCCACTTATTTTAAATCACTGTTTCAATCTATCCTTAAAGCAGAGGCTAAATGCTCTGCAGATGTGAGAGAACTAATTGGCTGTCTCCTGACCGAAAGTCAACAGAAACAATGGGAGTCTAATTGGAAAAAGAGACTCCAGATTCTAATAGCTTCCCGCAAAGACGACCTAAATTATCAGACATTGACACTGAACCATCTTTGTGGCATGGGAGACTGGTCAAAGCCACAAGACCAGATCAGGGCTGTATCTGAGGAAGTGCTTGCAGAGGTCATTTTGGCGGCCCAACAGGCCTTCTTTGCGATCCCCACTAAAACTGAGGCCCAGCTTCCTTATATGTATATTAAGCAAAGGCCTGACGAGCTATTTATTGATTTTATGGACCGGCTAACAGCTGCGGTCAGGCGGCAGTTCAAAAATGTCAGTGACCAGGACGAAATCATCATCCACACCGCAACTATTAATGCGAACGCCAGATGCAAGCAGCGAATCAGCTCGCTGTCCCCAGACACTCAACTCACCGTCTCCCTGTTGATCGACGCGTGTTCCTCAATTCCTCTCGACCCCCCTAGACCCCAAAATGTCCCTACTGCCTACCCTAATGCCTTCCCCAACGCGGCTCCCTTTGATAACCGACCAGGTCAGAAACCTTTTGCCCCATTGTTTTGTCATCGGTGTGGCCAACAGGGCCATATTGCCAAGAACTGTCCTGCTCCGTACCCTAATCCTGCTTTCTCGAGTTCCTCTCCCCTAGGCCCAAACCCAATGATGCCGATTCCTGCCCCGACCGCTGTACCCGTGACACCCCATGCCGGCTCTCCAACTCAGCCCAGCCAGCCAGCTGCCTTCCAACCGCCAACCCATCAGACGGTAGCTCCAGCGCCAGCAAAAAACTAGAGAATCAGCGCGTCGAGGCGTCGCGCGAGGATACAAGTGTCGCCTCCGCTATGGACCTAACTACCTGGACTGCATCGGAATGGGACTCTAATAGACTTCATGCCTGGTGGGCCCAGCAAATCACCCAAAACAGGCCCTATATCACCTGCCACATGCACGGACAAGATTTTCAAAAATCTGTCACCGGACTTATTGATACGGGAGCTGATGTTACCATTCTCTCCCAGGATGTATGGCCTAACCAGTGGCCTTTACAAGAGACAATTGCCCCTATCGGGGGTGTAGGCGGACAGTCTTTTGCCCAACAGAGCGTAGAGCCTGTGGACATTTATAACGCGGAGGGAGTACCCGCGAGGGTGCGGCCCTTCGTCATGGACATACCCTTCAACTTGTGGGGAAGGGATTCCCTTGCTCAGTGGGGAACTCAGATTAACATATCCGCGCCTCCTTCGGGTTTTTAAAGCCGGCCACTGATGAGCGCTCTACCCCACGCCTCAACTGGCTGACCAACGATCCAGTGTGGGTAGATCAGTGGCCGCTGACGTTAGAAAAGCTTGAAGCGCTCGAGACTTTAGTGGCCGAACAACTGGCCAAAGGACATATCGAACCGTCCCATAGCCCATGGAATTCCCCCATTTTTGTTATTAAGAAAGAGGGGAGAAATGAGTGGAGGCTTCTTCAAGACCTTCGGGCCATCAACGCAGTCATGGAAGATATGGGACCTCTCCAGACTGGGCTCCCCTCACCCACCATGCTGCCTCGCGACTGGAGCCTAGTGGTCATCGACCTGAAGGATGCTTTCTTCCACATCCCGTTGCATCCTGCGGACGCCCCAAGGTTTGCTTTCACAGTGCCGACCGTCAACCATTCGGCTCCTGCTAAAAGGTACCAGTGGACAGTCTTGCCCCAGGGAATGAAGAACTCACCTACGTTGTGCCAGTGGTACATTGATCGGATTCTATCTCCGATGAGGACACAATTCCCTGAGGTGCAACTCCTGCACTACATGGACGACATACTTATTTGTGCCCCAGAGCGTGACCGAGCCCTTTCAGCACTGCGGGCATTGCAAGAGACCCTCACCCAAGCCGGCTTCGTTATCAGGCCGGACAAAATTCAACAGATGAGCACCGTCAAATACCTGGGAGTCGTCGTCAATGACCGGACCATTGTTCCCCAATCACTTACCTTGGCAGGGGAACCCCGCACTTTGAGGGACCTACACAGTCTGTGCGGGTCAATTAATTGGGTCCGACCGCTCCTGGGGATCTCTACTGAACAGCTTGCCCCGCTTTTCAATTTGTTAAAGGGGAAAGAGGACTTGGACTCTCCCCGAGCCCTGACGAAAGAGGTTCGGCAATGCCTGAGAGAGGTCCAGCAAGCGATCTCCCAAAGGCAGGCTCACCGATGTGATCCATATCTCCCCTTTGAACTCATTGTTTTAGGGGAGAAACAATATACTCATGGACTTATCTACCAATGGGACGTCACCTTAAAAGACCCTTTGCTGATTATCGAGTGGGTGTTCTTGCCGCACCAGCTCGCCAAGACTCTAACCACCGCGGCAGAGCTGGCTGCGAAGGTGATCAAGAAGGCGCGACTGAGACTGAGAAGCTTGGCTGCAGTGGACTTCACGTGGATCTGGGTGCCATTTCACTTTGACGATGTGGATTTCTCATTCCAAACATGCGACCCCCTACAATATGCTCTGGAGGGTTTCTCTGGGAAGATCAAATCTGGCCACAAAAAACATAAATTATTCAATGCCAATTTCAAATTCGTTCCCAAATCACATCTTTCAAGACTCCCGATACCGGGGGCTTTAACAGTTTTTACAGACGGCTCTGGGTCTTCTCATAAGTCAGTCCTGACTTGGAGAAACCCACGAACTCGGCAGTGGGAAGCCGATGTTCAGGTGGTCTCCGGATCACCTCAGATTGCCGAACTAGCCGCTGTTGTTAGAGCTTTTGAAAAGTTCCCAGAGCCACTAAACCTGGTCACTGACTCTGCCTACGTGGCGGGTGTCACCCTCTGAGCAGAAAATTCGGCCCTAAAAGAGACGCAAAATATCAGAGTGTTCGAATTGCTCCTGAAATTGGTAACATTGCTTTCCCACCGGGAGCAACCCTATTTTGTGATGCACGTGAGGTCGCACACAGATCTGCCTGGACCCATCGCTGATGGCAACCGACGAGCTGACCAGCTAGCCGCCGCGGCTATCTCACCAAGCACGCCCGACATCTTCGCCCAAGCTAAACTCAGCCATCAGATGTACCACCAAAACGCGTCGGCCCTGAGCAGGATGTTTGGCCTGACTCGGGACCAGGCCAAAGCAATTGTAACCACGTGCCCTAACTGCTCGACGGAACACTTACCAGCGCACACGAGCGGCGCAAACCCCCGTGGGACAGAGAGCTGCCAGGTGTGGCAAACAGACGTCACCCACTTCCCGCAGTTTGGCCGGCTCAAATATGTGCAGGTTTCTATAGATACTTTTTCTGGAGCGATGTACGCTTCGGCCCACGCAGGCGAAAAGGCAAAAGACTGCGTCAACCACTTTCTGCTAGCCTTCGCTACCTTGGGGGTGCCCCAGCAGGTCAAGACAGACAATGGGCCTGCATACACGTCCCACAAACTTCTCCAATTCTTTAACGAGTGGGGAGTTTCCCATATAACAGGAATCCCACACTCACCTACGGGGCAGGCAATCATCGAACGTGCCCACCGGACACTGAAGTCGGTCCTAGCCCGACAGAGGGGCGGGAACGAAATTAATACCCCGCAAATGCGCCTCTGTAAGGCCTTGTTTACGATAAACTTCTTGAACGGCTCCTACGAAGAGCCGATGCCTCCTATTTTTCGTCATTTTACCAATGACAAACGCACCAAGCTGAAAGAACAGCCACCAGTGCTTGTGCGAGATCCGGACTCCCTAACTATCCAAGGTCCGTTCCCCCTGATCACATGGGGTCGGGGCTATGCTTGTGTATCCACCCCGGCAGGACTGAAATGGATACCTAGCAAATGGGTAAAGCCCCACCTGGCCGGAAAGGGAGCAGGAAACCCCCAGGAGGAAGCAGAACTAAGTCACTTCGCCTCGAAGAAGGCAAAACCGGACTGGGCAGCGCTTCGGATGGCTGGCTGGAAAAGCCGGAAAAGAAAAGGAGCCAAGAATTCCTCCTTGGAGGAGGTTCCCCCAGACTCTAACCTGTGCCTCGTAACCTCATACAAGTTTCCCCCACCCTAGACTGAATGCCTCAGAAGGAACTCCCCAAAACCCCCTAAGCCCTGGTAAGTTTTATCTAAAATGTTCTGTTTTTGTTGCAGACTTGCCTCTCACCAAAGAGCCTGCCATGAATTCCACCTTGAAGACATTCTACCTGCTTTTCTGGTCCGCGGCCCTCGCTGGAATCACCATGAGCTGGATCGTCCCCCAGCCGAAAGCGAACGTGTGGGCGACCCTGGCGAAGTCCCTGAAGCAGGAGGGGCTGTGCTTGGGCATGGACAAGGCGGAGGACCCGATGTCGACATGCCTCATCGGGATTCCTTTGAAAAAAGGCGAGTTCCCTTTCTCAGGTAGTTACCGCTCATATCCTGACCCGGTGAGTTCTTGGGATGAGTGGGTCGACCACCACCTTCCATCGGGGACGGTGGAGCCCCAAGAATTGGAACTATTGGGGTCCACCCAAGCGGAGCTGTGTGTTAGGTTCGACAGCCCGCGCCGGTACAGTCCAAAATTCCCGGAAGGCGTGGAACATGAGTATGACGATCTATACCCTATGCCTTTCACCCACATCCACGTGAGTAAGAGGTACCGTGCATCGGAGTGGTGCAACTTTACCGCTCCAAACCCCGCTCACTCGAACACTCACCCCAAAGTCTTGCCGAAAGGGATTTTTCTTATTTGCGGTAAGCATGCCTGGGCAGGAATCCCGGCTCGTCTGCGAGGAGGGCCATGCACCCTCGGGAGACTGGTCACCTTGACCCCCGACAAGCAGCAATTGTTAAATTGGAAAAATTCGGCCAAATTGACACGCCAAAAGAGAGAAATCATTAATTTAGATGAAAATTGCAACGATACAATTGTGACCTGGCCCCGATCTAAGAAGATAGCTGCTTCGATTCTACTCCCGTGGGTTGCTGTTTACAAGGCCTTGGGTGACATTGAGAAACTAGAATGCTGGCTCGGGAAACACGCAAGGCTAACATCTGAAGCCCTGAGCCAGCTTCTTGCAGACGAGGAGGCGGTGAAACACGCGACTCTCCAGAACCGTGCCGCCATCGACTTCCTCCTCCTTGCCCATGGCCACGGGTGCGAGGACTTCGAGGGTCTGTGCTGCTTTAATTTTAGCACCCACGGCCGAAGCATCGCCTCTAAGATCCAGGAGATGCGGGACCAGATCGGAACTCTAAAAGTAGAGACTGAAACGTGGTGGGGACACCTCCTGAATAATTGGGGGCTCTCCGGGTGGGCGGCATCAGTCGTCAAGTCCGTTCTTTGGGTTATTCTATGCCTTTTTCTCATTGCTATTGCCCTTGCTATTTTTAAGGCTTTGTTTGTTAGATACATAACCTCTCTTTTATTTAAAAAGAAAGGGGGAGGTGTGACGGTGGCCTTGGCCTCCCTGGACCAGCCCAGCCCATGGGCTGAGCGGAAGACACCACCGTGGGCCTGAATGCCCCCTCTTCTCCGGGGCTGAATGGTTGTGCCCGGGGCGTGGAAGTGGGCTCAGTCCCCTCCTTCCTTTCTCCCCTTTTGGTATGAGTTCTAGAAAGTTCCCCTTTGTCTTGTGGTTTGTTGCCCCCCTGTTGGTTGCTTGTCTGTATCCTCCCACCCCCTATAGCTCCTGATTGTACGGCGCTCTTGCCAATTATGTACCCCTAGCATCCCATTGGCTCCCCTTGTTATCTCCACCCCACTTCTGCTCCCCTTAAAAACCCCTGTCCCGGGAGGTTCGGGGCCATTTTGTTGAGGTCCGTCCTCCCCCCTTTTTTGTCTGCCCTTCAATAAATTTCCTTTGCCTCAACGAAACGGACTGCCTCTCTTTCTGCCCGTGAGCCGGCTCTCGGTCGCCGTCGCCACCTGCAGGATTCCGCCTCTCCGGCACTGCCTCCCGGCAGTTGTCCCCCGCCTCTCCGGACTTGGCCTACAGGAAAGGCCCACGCGCTGCAACAGAGGATGATCATGTCCTTGAGCAGAACTGCAGAGCCAGTGCTACTGACACTTGTCAATGTGCTGGGGAGCTGGCCAGAGCACAGCACGTGCACCTCTGATGGGGACAACACACCTGTCTTTGCCCTGGCTGTGAGTTCCTGGAACTGGCCTTTGCTTGTCCCCAGGCCGCCTCTCCAGCAGCTCTCCATCCTCCTTCCCCCACTGCATCTCCCTGCCTCAGGCACTGGGCTGAAACCCGGGCTAAGGGCATTTCAGGGCCACCAGGCCCGGTGCTCCCCCTGCGTCTCCCCTGGCCTTTCCCTCCCACACTTGGGCCCTGCCCCATGGACACCTCGGCACTGAGCGCTGACACTTGTCTCGGGGTGCTTTGTCCTTTGCAGGCAACTGTGGTGATCTGGAAGATTCTCCAGGTGCCCTGCTGCCCACATGCAGTGACGGAGTATTTCCCCCACCTCTTCGTGCACCTGCTCTTCCAAGTGCTCTTCAGCACATCGGATATGCCAGACGAGGTTGATACCTTCTGGAAGGAATGTCAGCAGCAACATGGCCTTACCACCAACCCCAACAGGTGCTCCATGCCAGTCCTCCTGTCCCTGCCATGTCCCCAGGGCAGGAGCCAGTGCTGCCAGCATAGTGACATGGGCTTTGTTCTGTACACAGGTTTGCAGTGCAGACCTTGAAGGCCCTGCTCTGCCTTCTCCAGTGTGAGCATGTGGTGGTGGCAATGGAATGCAAGTGTGGCTGGGACACACTGCTCTGTGTTGACACCCAGCACTATGCCGTGGGTGTGCTGGCCAGGTGAGAAACCCTTCTCCCCACTGCCCCTGGCATTCATGCCCTGCGCCCAGCGTGCCCCTCACAGCCCCCGTGGCCAAGGGCCAGAGGGCCTTGTCAGTGAGCGACGGCCGAGCAGACTGGAAAAGGCCCAGGAGCAGCCGCCTCCCATGTCTGCTCGCAGGGTGGTGAGGAAAGACCAGACCTGTGTGAGTCAGGCCTGGCAGAGGTTTGCCCTCCCACCTCAGAGTCTTGGTTCCTTTCCCCACCTCCAGCGAGATGTGCAGTGCATCCACGCGCTTGTGTTCCGGTATTGCACTGCACCTCCTCAGGCTGCTCAGCAGGGAGGAGTCACCCTGGGATCTTCCTGCCCTGGTGTTCCTTGTGGAGGTGAGCCTGAAGGCCAGCGCTGCCTCACTCAGTCACCTCCCAGCTCTCTGTCCTCTTGGCTGCCTGGGCCTGAGCCATGCCCTATGCTGCTGCCTGGGCCCAGCCCTGTATGGCTCCTGCCGGCTGGCACCCCTGTCACGGTGATGTGCCTTTCAGATCCTGGAGTGCCTGGACTTGGACTTGGGTGAATGCAGTGACAGCATCCTGGAGATCATGGCAAAGAACCTGCAAAGTGATTGCAGGGAGAGGCATCGCCTGGCTCTCAGGGCCCTCCTCCAGCTCACTTACAATCCCTCAATGGTGAGAAGGGGACAGTGGCGCAAGCTGTGCTGGCAGCATGGGGCTGGGGAACACAGTCGCCTGGGCTTGGGTGGGCTTTGGGAGCTGAGGCAGCTGCTCCCAGCTCTCCTGCCTCGTGCTTCAGCTGCCCCAGTGCTTCGGGACAGGCCTTTGGCCTCTGGGCCCTTTGCTAACAGGCTGGGGTTTCACAGACTTGTGTTCTGCACAGGCCAGAAGAGTGTGGAGACTGAATGAAGACCTCATCAAGCTCCTGTGGGACACAGATGAAGACACGCTCGCCATGACACTTAGTGTACTCAGCTTCACAGTCTCGGACAATGACACTCTGATACCCAGCCCCATTGCCCTGCAGCTGGCTGAGGCACTCCTGCCACTCTTTGACAATGTACGGCTCTGTGTCCCCAGCCACGGGCACTGGGTGCTGCTCGAACACTTTGTGCCCTGTGGATTTTCAGGCCTGTGCCCAGGTGTGCCAGGAGCTGCCAATGTTGAAGTCTCTTTTTCTTCCTTTCATACAGGAACACAGCCATGTGCAGCTTCTCTCCATGATCCTCTTTCAAGAAATCATGAATTACTTCGTGGAAGAAGGAAAAAAGCCTTTCAAGTTAGCTGTGCATCAGAGCCTGCTGCCACTCTTCTTCCACTGCCATGATGAGAACCACGAAGTGGCAGACGTAAGGACTGACGGGCTGCTGGTGTCCCCCTGGGATGGAGCTCAGCTGCCTCCTGCCCTGGTGCCTCGCGGGCTGCAGCCTCCTGGCCTGGGCACACAGACACGGGTCCTGTGCTCTGGGCTGCGGTGCCATCTCCGTGTCTCTGCTGCTCTCCAGGTCTCTTGGTCAACACTGCTTCGTGCAACCGAGTTCTTGAAGAGGAAAGATCTGAAGAAGCTGGTGAAGAAGAAGGAGCTGTGGAAGTTCAGCGAGTGTCTGGTAAGGAGTGCCATGAAGCCCCAAAGGACGGCCTGGAAGCCTCAGCCTGGAGAAGACCCCTGACCACGGTGCTCAGTGCGTGGGACTGGCAGCTGTGCCCCTGCCCACTGCTGCACCCAGAGGCCATGTGGGCTCCTCTCCAGGCTGCTCTGGCCCCGAGCCGGGTGCCCATGGAGCTCCAGCCCAGCTGGGCTCTGCAGTGGGGTGGCACAGAGGCTCCCCGGGAAGCACCCGGCCCTCTGCCCCCTCCAAAGCCCGGCGCCAGCGGCTGCTGGCCGCACCTCTGGGCTGTGCGAGCAGGGGAGGCCACGGCTGGCTGCAGGGAGAGCCCGGCCAAGGGGCAGAGCCCACGCCAAACTCTCCCTCCTGGCACTCTCTCTGCAGCTGGCAGAGGACGTGAGCCGAAGGGTCAAGCACCTGCACCAGGCCGTGCCGTACCTGGACAGCCCACAGGAGCCCCTGCGAGAGGCAGCCATCAGGTTCATCGGTGAGCCACGAGCCTGGGCTCCCTCCCCGCCCCGCCGCAGCTCGGCCCCAGCCCCGCCTGCTGTCCCGCTAGCGCCAGCCGGCCCGGGGCTGTGGAGCCCCGCCTGCCCTCGGGGCTGCTGCCGCCCTCCTCTCGCAGCCCTGCCCTTCCTCGGGCGGCACGATGCGGCAAGGGCCCGGGCTGAGCCCTGCTGGCGCAGGAGGCCGTGCGGCCACAGGGCTGGCGGCGCCGCTGTGGGGGAGCTGTGCCGCTGGGGCTGTGACAGGCTCTGTGTTCTCAGGGATGGCCGGGCGGCGCTTGAGGGGGCAGTCAGGACAGTTCCGGTTCGTCTGCATAGGTGAGTGAGGGCAGCGAGGCGTCAGCAGGGCTTTTCAGGGGGAGCTGCAATCGCTGGGCAGGCAGCTGCAATCCCTCCCCTGGCTGCGGAGGGCTCTGCTCCCTGTGTGGACGAGGGACGTCCTGGGCAGAGCACAGAGGGACTTCAGGAGCACGTGGGGATTCGTGGCCAGCACCTTCCGGCTGATCCCCTTGGTCCCTGCTCCCTCCTGGCCACGGCAAGAGCTGGCTGGGATTGCCCCGGCAGGAGGGTCTCCTTGGGTCCCTGCAGATCCAGGATCTGACCGTGGCTCTCTTCCTCTCTGTTTCAGCCCTTGAACACATGACAAGTGACATCAGCCCTGCCATCTCCAACCTGGCTCTGCAGACACTCTACGTCATGCGAGCACTGGAGACAGCTCCCTTCTCCATCTTCTCGAAGCTGCGCGATCGACTCCAGAGAGCATGGCAGACACGGCCTCGTCTGTGGGGCCGTGGCTGGCTGTGCTGCTGGAGCTTCATGGAGAGCTGATCTGTCTGCTGTCGCTGCTGCTGCCACCTGAGCCATTGGGGAATTTTTTTCAGTATTCTTCTTAGGATTCTTCTTTTCTTCTTTTCAGTTTCTTTAGTGTGTAAATATAGAATGTGTTCTAATACACAGACTCCCAGGATCTTTCTTTTGGTGCCCAGTGTCCGCAGGGCAGTGGGGAAGAGCAGGAAAAAGGATGCTTCTCTGGAGCTCCAGCGGGGCTATGCCGCTGCCGGGCAGGTTGGCCGGGCTGGGGCAGACCCTGAGGGGATGGGGCGGTGGGAGGCTGTGCAGGGATGAGGTGCTGTGGAGACCCTGACAGGACAAGGCAGTGGGAAGGCAGGAGGGGGATGTTTGAGGGGGTTGGGGACAGGAGGTCCCTGAGGGGAAGGGGTGGTGGGAAGCCCTGAGGAACTGGGGGTCAGAAGCCAGAAGCAGCCCCCAGGCAGCCGCTTTGTTCCTGCCACCCGGCTGCTCTGCTGCTTCCTCAAGGCATCTCCCTCAGCAGACAGCTGGAGGGACCCCCAAAATCAGGCATGTATCTCTGGTCCTGGCTTTTCAGAGCTGTGGGCCCAGGAGTTGTGGGGCTGGGCGTGTGCCCTCCCTGTCCTCCAGACTGGGCCCCAGCCCCTCAGCCTTAGGCCGTGCACTCCACTGCCTGGCTATTGAATCTTCTTCCTGTTGGTGTGGGGAGGCTGAGCTCTGTGGCTTTAGGCAAGAGTGAGCAAGAAGAGCAGCAGCTTTGAGCCCGAGAGGGGCCATGAGCAAAGCCCTCTGGGCCAAGGGCATTCCTGGCATTCCTGGGGCATGGACACAAGAGAGTGCAGTGGGCACCTTCAGGGTGCCATGGCTGGCTTTGCGCTGGGTGACCTCCCTGAAAGCAGGGCTGGGGCTTGTGCAGCTCATTGGAGTCCATTTGGAGTGCTGTTATGGAGGGAGAGTTCAAAGTGCATCTCATGAATTTTATTTTTAATCAAGTGAGTATTGTTTATTTTTCAGTTCAATGAAGAGGTGATAGAAGCATTCCCCAAGGGATCTTGATGCTGAATGTCTCCCTAGGAGGTCTGGGCATGTAGAAGAATGAGTCTTTTGCAGGCTGATCCTGTTTGGACAACCTGCTCCTCACCCCCAACCTCACCATGTCTGACATTGCCCACCCGGGTATGACATCCCAAAATATATATTAAAAATAATGTAATTTATACTTTATTATTAATATTTAATTCATACTTCAATGTAATAATTACATGTATTTCTTACTGAAAGGAATGAGAAAGGAGTGTCTTTACAAACAAACTGGGCCTGCTGGTAGATAAAGCCAGATACTGAGAGAGAGAAAAAACAATGGGAAGGAATTCCATAGGAATTCCTCTGGTTGACTTAGCCAAGACTGTGTTAAATCCCTGGAATTAACTAAAAGAAGAGAGACAGGAAGAAAAGAAGAAGGCGGGGGGAATGTATCTTAGAAGGGGATCTGTATTAGGCAATTAGGGGAGTCTGTACCTCTCGAGTACCTCAGCCAATGGGGAAAGACAGAGGGAACTGTGGTCAGGAAATTAGGATAAAAAGTTGCTGCGTCATCTTGCAGTTTGAGACCCCATGGGAAATGCCCATGACCTCTCCCTTTATTAATGAATAAAATTACAGGACTCCTCTGTCTCCTTTTTGGACATAAACTTTTGGTGTTTGTGGATTCATTTTCCTGACACTTCCAAGACCTGACCACCCTTTCCTGGCCAACCTGAACCTCCTGTGGCACAGCTTGAGGCCTTTCCTCTTGTCCTGTCACTTCATGTCTGGGAGCAGAGCCCAACCCCACCTGGCTACAACCTCCTGTCACAGAGTACAGCAGCATTCTTCCTTTCTTAGACCATCTCCTCCTCTTTGCTTTCCAAAACCAAACAACAATCACTGAAGGATGACAAAGAAATGCCAAATCAGGATTTGGAATTGAATATTCATCCATTTCTTCTGTCTACAGGGACAATCAAGTGTCTCCCTCCTCCCTTGCCCAATATCCAACAGCAGAGGGTCCAGGGGCCAACATTCCTCTCTTTGGGAACACCAGGAGGCAAATTTGATGGCTTATGCAGCCCTGAGAGAAGGCAGAAATTCTCATCTGCTTTACCATACCAAAGGAGACTCAGGCAATGTGAAAAGGATTTGTTGTTGGTGGAGATGCCCTGCAGGGCTCCAGCCCAGAGCAGAGACTCCAGGGACATCAGGTGTGGTCCCACCTGCAGGCTGGCACTTCAAAGCAGTGTAAGGACTTGGCAAATTTGAGTAAAAAGAGATGACCTAGAACCACACTTGATCTGTCTTCTATCACTCACTGGACTTTGGTATAGATTCATGGGAATCTTGTGAAAACAGGAGTAAATCTGATTTTACTACTTCTGTGCTGTAATGCAGTGTTGAAAAGGAGCGATGCTTTTATGCACACACATGTACACATACGTCTAAAGCATGTGAATCCTCTGGTACTTCCACATTTATTCTGAAGCTTTGTATCCAATTGCTGATTTATTCCAGATGTTGCTTCATTTTAATTCAATGTTTGCAAAATAAAGCAAATCAGAGGAAACAAAAAATTTAGAAGTTTAAAATCCAAGAACTACTGATAAAACTGCAGAAGAAAGATGTTTTCATAGTATAACATTTTTCTTATTGAGTCCTTTTTCAGTCGACATGTTACTCCTAAGTCTTAATGTCTTTTCAAACACTGCTATTTATCATTATTTCTTTTTAATATTTATTATGCCTTTTGAACCCCATGTACAACAGACTAATGCAATCAGAAGAAGTTTTCTATCCCAAACAGACTAAAAATACAGTTTCTTTATCCCAACGACACCAAACCCCGAGTGTTTGGCGTCCCATCTCACACGACCGGTCCCGGTATCTCCCCAGGGCATTTCTGCTCTGGGGCAGCCGAGTGGCGATGTTCACACACCCGAGCACAGCCATTCGGGCCGGTGTCCGAAGGCATTCGGAACTGCACGGACTTTCTTTAGCAGCACTGTCTGTCTTTATTCTCTCTGTCTTTATTCTCTGTCTCTCTCTCCCCTCACAGCCGAGCAGGGCTGGCGGGAGCCGCGCTCCCCTCAGCGCCCCTGAGCAATGGCGGCAGCAATGGCAGCGCCGCTCCCTCAGCGCCGCCCCGGCCCCGGCGGGCGAGGAGCCCTCGGCAGCGCCCTGGGGGCAGCAGGACCGAGCCCCGGCCCCGGGCTGTGTCCCCGTGGCGCCGCAGAGCCCAGGGCACACACGGGCAGGGCACTCGGCGCCAACGCCCCCAGCCCCGCAGCCCCTTTGGAACCCGGCCCGGGGCTCGCCCTGCCTCCTCCAAGGCCCTGCTGGGCTCCGGCTGTTGCTCAGCGCTCTGTGGGGATCTTGTGCTCGGCCCGAGCGGGCTTTGTTTGCAGCCCGGGGGGCTGAGGGTCAGCCGTGAAATGTCACTGCAAGGGCAGTTTTAATGCGATCAGCCCGGTGCTTCCCTTGTGCTCTGCGTTACGCTGCTGTTTTATTCTGCTTTTAGACCCTGCCTGGGAAGAGAAACCCCCCAGGAGAGCAGAGCCTGCTGAAAGATCTGACATCCTCGCCCTGAGTGTGAGAAAGGTCCTCTCACTATTTAAATTTTGAAAGAATTTTTTTGCTCATTTACTTAGTACAAACAAGGATAACAGGCTTAGAATGGCTGTCTGCCTTTCCACAAAGCGAAGCTCAGCGCACAGTGACTCACACAACCTGCAGCCACACAGCCCCGAGCGCTGTGTCACTGCACTGCATTCCCCACAAACCCCGCCCTAGCACCGCCCTTAAGCCCTCCCCCAAGGTCCGAGCTGATTGGCTGGAGATTGTGTCAGTCCCTTCAATTGGCTGGTCGCTTGCTCCCAGTTGTCTGGGATCTTGCCATAGGCTCGCTCTTCACCCCATGATCTCCTTGCATTTATCCCTTTATGCAAAAATCCCATCAAACTGCTCCTTCGATTACATCCCCAGTGTTCTGGAACATTCTAATCCTGGCTGTCATTGACATGTATTATGTACCTAAGCTATAACTATCATTAACTTACAACACAGGTATCAATTTGACACAATATCAATTGCCATAAAATACAACCATTTGCAACAAACTCATTATCCTTCAACAAATGAACAATATCAACAACAACCATCAGAACCACACTTTGATCATAACCCCTCCCACCAATTAATTATCATCTGCAAAAGCCAACTCCAATAGCCTGTTTTTAACAAACAGTATTTCCTCACTTGTGGCATCTCTGCACTTCCCCGTGGGACATTCAGGGAACTCCGAGAGGCTCTGGCAAGGATTTGCACCCAGGAGGGAAGCTCAGAGCTTGGAAGGACACAGCAAGGAGATCCCCAGGTGTGCTCATGATGGCATCTCAGGGAGGGAGGCTCAGCTCCTTCCCCTTTCCCATGGACTGCTTTGCCCACAGCCCCACAGGTCACAGGGAAGCTCGGACACCCCATTCCCATGGACACAGCTGCCTGGGAGCAATCCCCAGGGCAGTGCCTGCCTCAGCTGCTGCAAACCCCAGAGCCTCCCTGAGAGCACCAGATCACAGTGACAGTATCAGAGGAGTGCAGAAACAAGAGAAGATGTTGTGGTGCTGTGCCTGAGAGGGCAGGGCAGGGACAGCCTGGCACTCAGGACAGTGTTCCCTGTCCCCAGCTGTGCACGGCACCTCCCACACACCAACAGTGCCCTCCTGCCCACAGCATTGCTCTGCACAGCTCCCTCTCCTTCCCTCATCATCTCCCTGTGCTGCACATGTTCCTCCTGAGAGGAGCCTTGTCCCTGTCAGCGCTCACAGAGCCCATCCCACCCTCTGTGCACTCGCCCAGCCCTACAGAAACCTGCCTGTCTGCAGGGCCCTGCCTGGGGGAGGCTCTGTGTGCAGGTGGGCAAGGGCATCTGGCAAGAGCCCTGCTGGGCCCTGCAAAGGTGCTGCTGCTGCTGTCCATGGGCTGAGCAGTGGCTGAAGGCCCTTGAGGAGGCTCCCAGGAGAGACACTGAGCACCCAAAGGTACAGAGCAGGAGTTGCACTAAATGCTCAAACATTTCTCCTTTTCTACTTCTCTCATTCCCCAACCTCCCCATCCTGCTCCAAGTAGAAAATTGAAGCAGTCTCAGGAAAGCTCCTTATCTTCACAGTAATCCCTGGCTCACCTTCTTTGGGAAGTGTCCTCCAGAGCTGTCCCTAGGCTGACCTGGAGCTGGCAGCAGCCCTGACCCACACAGCACCTCTCAGCAGCAGCACCTGCCCTGCTTGTTATAAATTAGGTCTCAATAATCAATCAGAGACAATGTCCAATTAAGTATAATTTGATTTATTTAGAGCAAGCGGGTATCAGTGAGGCAGCGCTGGGCAGATAACTGCGCTGAAATAGTCCGAACTCTCCTCTTTTATGCAGTCTCTATTTTCTGACCACGTATATCTTCCGGAGTTTGTACAGCCCCTTCATCATGTTGTTTGCTAGATGGTCTTATTCTTGCTCTTCGATGGTCGTGGGAAACAAGTCCTTGTATGTTCGCAGTGTCGTCCCCCCCGCCAAGCAATGATTCTATATCAGCCCACTCCTCAACAAATACAGGATACAGGATGTGCAGGGTGGGGGTCTCCCTCCCCTTTCTATTCGGTTCTGTGGGCAAACAGGATGCCTTAACAGGATGTGTTGAGGCCCCTTTTCCTCTCTCTTGCGATTCTTGCGAATTCTTATCACACTGCTCAGGGTCGCTCCTTCTCTCCACAGCTTCTGGAAGAATTTTCTCCAGCAAATAATTCTGGGCATGACAGCCTTAGAGGCTCAGGGTGTTTCTCCTGCAGCTCCTTGTAGGTCTCCTCTTCCCGTGCTGGGTCTCCTGCATCACAGAACTCTGCCAGCTGCAGCTTTACAAATGTCAGCTCAAGGTCTGGATGTTCCTGAACAATTTGCTCGAGGTCCTTGGGGGCTGCATCCAATGCATTCTTCTTGTCTTCCCCCTTTGCATGGAGCCAGTGGATCTGCTGGCCCCTGGCCAGGGCCTGGCAGAGCAGGTGGAACCTGGGTCCTGCTGCAGCAGCGCTGGTGTTGGAAAATATACCAGCTGAAAAATTTTGTGTAACTTTATTCGAAGGTTTTGTTTCTCTACCATTCCTAAACCCATGCCCATGGAAACCGAGCATCCCAGCTGATTCCAGCCCTGGTTGCCATTACAACACCCTTGGGAGCCACATCTTCAGCTCCCTCTCAGAATGCTGAACTTTGGGATGGGAGGAGTCAGGCTGGTTTCAGCATTCCTCAGCCCAAAAGCAGTGTCACTCCCCATCTTCATTTCCCACTGGGGGCTTTGCAAACAGGCATTGTTGGAGTTGTTTGAGCCCATTCCAGGCAGAGCCTCCTGCTCCAGCAGGAACTGCCTTTCCTGTGCCTGCACCAGGGCAGATCCCACTGGAGGAAAAGCCCCAGGCCAGCACCAACCCAGTGAAGGCCTTGGGCACACGTGCAGAGTGACATGGTGGGAGCTGTGCCAGGCAAAGTGGGACATGAGACACCAAAGGCACCTAGACAGCAGCAGCTCCTTGCAGGCCATGGCCAGAAGTCTCCCTTGCCAAGCTGGCCTGGTGGCCACCACTGCAGAGCTGCTGCTTCAGGGGGGATTTCTGGCTGGGCTCTGCTCCACCCCCAGAGTGTGACCTCAGCAATGACTCTGTCACAACCCTTGTGCCTGAGCCCTGCAAAGCCTCAAGGTCACCTGAGCCACCCTGGCTCTGTCAGCCCTGGGGCAGAGGAGAGAGCAAGGCCAAGAAGGAGCTGGGTTATACTGCTGCAAGTGAGCTCCAGCAGAGACAAGGAGTCACAGGAGTGGGTGGGGAGAGGTGGGAAAAGGCAACATAATTTGTGATGTTGAAGATGAGGCCACTGCTGTGACATGAGCCTGATTGACAAATGATTGGCCTCAGCAACTTGGGGACAAAATATTCATCACAAAACCTCTCATCCCAGCAGAGACAAGACAGGGAGAGAGGAAAGGGGAGAGTCAGGCCCAGGGGACATGGCTGCAATGGTGATGGCTGTGAGGTCACTGCCACTGCAGCAGCGTGCTTGGCCCTCAGCTGACATTCTGGCCAGAAGCACTGTGAGGTCACCCAGCACATCAGAGAACCAACAAAACAGGAATTCCATCCTTGGGAAGGGGAGAGGTTTGACTATGTCAAGTTGCACAAAGCTTCTGTCCTTGGACAATTCCTGGGATGAGGCATCAACTACACTGGAAAAAGAGTTGTAGTCTTGTGCCAATCTCATTGTAAAATATTCCCTCCTTATAACAAATCTAAATCCACTCCCGTTTAGTTTAAAGATATTGACCCTTCTTCTGTCACTGCAAGCCTTGGGAAAAAATAACACTCCATTTTTTCTTGCACTTTGACCAATTATTTTTCCTTTTTCAAAAACCTTGCAGAGGACCCAAAAATCTCCCAAGGTGGGGTTTGGAGGCCTCATCACATAAGCAGCAGGTAGAAGGTAAGGGCCCTGGGCTCAGTTGTGTGGAGACTGAGGACAGAAAAGGAGTAGCCTGAGAGGGCTTGAAGGGTTCCACAGATGGTGGAGCTTTTCTTCATAGTGGAAATAAGCATGAGGAAAAATAATGGCACCAAGTACACCCGGGGAGGCTCAGACTGGACATGAGGAGAAAGGAATTTCTCTGCCAGGGCAGTGCTGGGGTGCAACTCCTTCTCCAGAAGGAGTCTGGATCAGCCCAAGGCTTTGTGTACCAAGGCAGAACCAGGCAGGACGCAGAGCTGTCAGGGAAGAAAGGGCCAGCGAGGTGGGGCAGCCAGGGGATGACGACAGCCTGCAGGGACAGAGGCACAGGGCATGGACAGCGTAGGACAGCCTGGGCTGGAGAGGGCAGAGGGATGTGCAGAAGCTGCAAGGCCCTGACAGAGCCAGCTTGTGCAGCACTTTGGCCATGGCTGCTGTCCCTGGCCCTGAGGCCAGCAGGACACAAGTGACCCTTGCAGCCCTGGGGCCTCATGGCCTCCTTGTCCCTGCCCAGCAGCCTGGCAGGGGCCACCCCATGGTCCTGCCCTTGGCATTGCACATCCCCACATCCCAGTGCCCTGGGAAGAGCCCTGAGCACTGAGGGAGGGACAGGATCTGCCTTGCCAGGGGCTGGGGCTCAGGGCTTGGCCCTTTGGATTCATGAAACATATCCAGGTTTGCTCAGCATCAGAGACACCTTTGCCTTGCTTGTCCCCACCTGCCATCACTGCCTGCAGTGTTCTGCTCTCACTGGAACCTGGGGAGAGTTTCACAGTTGTGTCTGTTAGAGGAACCCATTTAAACTACAAGGAACTTCAGTGTTTCCATCTCACATTGACTTCTGGAGAAGTTTTTTGCACACACTCTGAGGGACTGAGTCTGGTGCAAACAGCACCAAAGCCCCACAAGGGTCATTCCAGTCCCTGTGCTGTTGCTGTGCTGCTGAGCTGGGCTGGGCTCCTGGCACAGAGGAGCTCCTGGCAAGCGGCAGCGCTGCAGAGAGACAGCTCTGCCCAGGAGCAGCTCCTGTGCACAGCCCAGCAGGGCTGGGGCACTGCCAGGCCATCTCAGGGACACCAGCAGGGCACACCCAGAGCTCACAGGTGCTCAGCATTGGCAGGGGCTGTGCCATGGCCCAGAGGGGCTGTGTCATAGCCATGGGCACCTCTGGGGCTGTGTCAGAGAGCCACAGAGCAGCTGTGATGTCAGAATGGAGCTGTGTGACATCACAGAGTGGGTTGTGTGAGGTCACACATTTGGCTGTGACATACCAGAGTGTTCTGTGAGCTCATGGACCAGCTATGGCATCAGAGAGGGGACTGTGTGACATCGCAGAGCTCACTGTGACATCACAGTGTGGCTGTATGACATCCCAGGTTGGCTGTGAGGTCACAGAGGGCTGTGACATCATAGACTGGGCTGTGAAATCACTGGTCGGTTGTGTAACATGATAGGGCAGGATGTAATGTCCCATGGTGGTGATGTGACATCATGAAGCAGGCTGTGCCACAGAGTGGGCTGTGACATCACAAAGAGGGCTGTGCGGTTGCAGAGCAGACTCTGCCATCATAGAGGATGGCTCTGTCTGACATCAGAGAGCAGGCTGTGACCTCACAGTGTGGCTTTGTAACATCACAGAGTTGTCTGTGACAACAAGGAACAGGCTGTGTGATGTCACAGAGAACGCTGTGACATTACAGACTGGGTTGTGACATCCCAGGGTTGTTGGGTGACATCCCAGAGGGGTTGTGACATCACAGAGCAAGCTGTGACATCACAGAACGGTGGTGTGACACCCGAGGGTCGGTTGTGTGACATTGCAACATCAACTGGGACATCATAGAGAGGGCTGTGACATTCCAGAGTGGATGTGTGACATCACAGGAGGTCTGTGGGAGGTCACTGGGGGCTGTGTGAGGTCCCTGGGGAGGTCACTCCGCTCTAGCCCCCCCCCCAAAGTTCCCCCAGACAACTCCAACGCTGCTTGTGCACAGCAGGGTCCCCTGTCCCCCCAGGTCCCCCCCTGACCCCCAGTGCCACAGCCTCCCCCAGAAGATGTTCCACCAGATCGACCCCCAGAGCCTGACATGGGGACAGGGGGGACAGGGCCCTGGGGGGTGGGACAGGGAGACAGGGACCCCCTGGCAGCGTCCCCGTGTCCCCCAGGAGGAGAGCCTGGCCCAGGGCTGCTTCACCCTCTTACCAATGAGGGCTTGAGAGCACTTAAAAAATCCCCAGCAAGGCATCAGCAAAAACCAGATTTAATGTCAAGCGACAGCACAACAAAGTTCCTTGGCAAGAGTCACTCTGCTCCTGACTGGACAGTTCAGGCACACCAGGGGAAAAAAGCAACAACAAAACCAAGCAAATCCAGGCAATCAAACCAGAAATTAACTGAGAACTGTCCGTGTGTGTGTGTGTGTGTGTGTGTGTGACAAAAGGACAGTGAGGGCAAGGATAAAAGGAATATGGCCTAAAAGCTTAACAGCCCTCAAACTTAACAGAACTTAACTTCTACCTTAACCTTGACTTATACCTTAAACTCAACAACTTAGCAGAAGAAAAACCTTCAGCAGCATTTCACTTAGCTCATACCTGATGACTGAACCTTACTTACCGTTATGTGTTAGGTCTCAAAAACCAGTCAGAGACGTAGAGCTAATTAAAGAATTTATTAATTGAGCAAGCAGATAGCAGCCAAGTTACAGCGCTGGACGGGCTAGGCGAGCCTCCCTGCTATGCCTACAGCACCGCGCCCGAAGATGGCAAATCATCATTTTTTATAGCTCACTTTACCCCCTCCCTTGAGTCCCCTCGTGGGTTTGACTGACATTCCTTTGGGTGTCTCGATTGGCCGTGGAATCGTCGCTCTCTGCGCTGGTTGGTAGTGATTAGGGGTACACAGGTTTTTGGGGGGGTTTCTTTCTTGCATAGCAGTTAGACTGTGTCCCGTGGGAATTACACAAGCCTTGCTGAGCAGCCTTTCGAAAAGAGTTACAATTGTTGCAAACCTTCAGCAGAACGGTTTGGCTCTAAAACAGGAACTCTTTCTGTTAAAGCAAAACTGAAAAGCAGAGCTTACCAAAAGCAAGGAATTGAAACTTATTTTCTAAAAGATTTAATGAACTATACCTATTGTAATTTATAACGCAGACAGTGTTTGTGATCAGCTGCAGAGGAGCTGAGCCCAGGGGCTGTTGGCCAAGGCTGAGGCCTAACGAGCACTTCTCAGATCTCAGGGCAGCCTGAGAAAGAGAGGGAGGAATGCACCACCCCAGGGCCCCATGGAACTAAGGAGACCATGGTGACACTGTGGGGCCTTGTGGGACCGAGGGACCATTGTGACACTGCTGAGCCTCATGGAATGATGGAGACCACTGTGACATTGCAGGGCCTCATGGAAGCAAGGGGACCATAGTGACTGTGTGTGGCTCCATGGAACCAAGGGACCATTGTGACACTGCAGGGCTTGTGGAACCAAGAGGCAATTTGACACTGCTGGGCCTCATGGAAGCAAAGGGGCCATTGAGGCCGCTGGGACACTGCAGGGCCTTATAGAACCAAGAGTCCATTGTGACACGGCGGAGCCACAGGAGACCTTTGTGACACTGTGAGACCCCATGGAGCCAAAGGTCCATTGTGACATTGCAAGGCCTCATGGAACCATGGAGAGAATATGAAGAAATGTCACAGCCTCATGGAACCAAGGGGACATTGTGACAGTGCAGGGCTGCATAGAACTAGTGAGACCATTGTGACACTATGAGGTCCCATGGAACCAAGGGGCCATTGTGACACTACAGGGGCCATAAAATCAAGGGAACATGGCACAGGTCTGGCTGGTTTGGCCTCCCAGGGGCCACCTGACTTCTCCAGCCAACCATGACATGTTGAGAGTCTCTTCTCATCTGCCACCGAAACACTGGGGCTCTCTGCTTTCCTTCCTGTGAAAAAGAACTGTCCTTCTCCTCCAGGTACCCATGGCCAGAATTGGGATTTCGCCACCACATTTCCTTCTATCCAGGGATTGTTCCCATAGGAATATTGTCTTGTACTCAGAGTCCATAAACAACTGTCATTCCTTTCACAGGTCTTGTTGAGAGGGTTGTTTGGAGCCTTACACCTGCACTCACCATTCCACAGCCCACATCCCACTGCTCCCAGGAGAGCCACAAGCATCCTGTGAGGCCACAGAGCCCCATTCCCAGGCCATGGGAGTCAGGGCTTGGCTGTCCTGCTTGGCACAGCCCAGGCAGGGCTTTCACAGCCACATTCCACAGTTCATTTCCTACCTGGACCTGGTGGTGCCTCTGTGTTCTGCTTTCCCAGCCCCAGGCATGCTCTCCTTGTCTGCTCATTCCCCCCACAGTCTCTTGGCAGGGATGACCTCAGTGGGGGCTGCTGACATTCACAGCAACTTAGACGTTGCTGCTGAATTTTACTTCTCCAGAGGCTTCAGATCTTCAGGAATTCAGTGCTCCAGGGCTCATTGATTTTCAAAACAGCTTAACAAGTCAAGCTTTTGGGAACAATATGATTTAAGTTTTCAATCCTTCTGTGATTAATTAGGCAGATTTCTCAAGTGTATTCAAAGTAAATATATTTTTAAAAACAGTGGGAAAAGACTTTTTAGGTTTTGTTTAGGGTTTTTTTCCTGTTGATACAATATGTGCAATTCCCAATTGATATTGAATCCAAGTATCTCCTAATACAGTGTGAATAGATAAGAAATTCCTTGTCTGCTCCTGGCCTTGCTGTCAACTCTGGCAGCAGCTCCGTGGCCCCTTTGTGCCCCGCTGCCCCAGCCATGGTGCCACAGCCCCCCTGTGCAGCCCAGCCCAGGCCAGGAGCATTCCGGGTGGGAACAGCCCTTGTGCCGTGGTGCCCACAGCAGCCCCTGGGGCTCTGTGCCCCCATGGCCTCCCTGCTGGGCAGCCTCTCCAAGCTCCTGCACTGCCCGTGGCACCTGTGGCCCTTCCCAGCCAGCCCTGCCCCAGGCTCTGCCGGGCTCGGGGCCAGCAGAGAGGCCAGGCAGGGCTGGCCATTGCTGGGAACAGGCCCTGAGCCCTGCAGCAGGATGGAGCTGGGGCACAGCCAAACTCACCTGCAAACCTGGGCTGAGCAGCCAGGGCTGGCAACGGCTGGGGACAGAGGCTGCAGGTGACAAATGTCCTGGGCTCCCTCCCTGCTCTGTCCATGCCACCAAGGGCACAGAGCAGCCTCCTCGCTCGGCCACTAGCCTGTTTTCCAGCCCTTCCCCAGGCCCTGGCTCTGCCCCACAAGCCCTGGGTTCAGTCCTGCCCCTGCACGCTCACACAGGCTGAGATGGACACTGATGGGTTTCTCTCCCAGCTTCTCTCAGCCCAGCCCAGCTCCCTCCAAGCTCTCCCAACTGCCCTGAGCTCTCTGCAGCACCAAGGGGCTCTCCCCAGCACAGCCCAGCCAGCTCTGGCCCCACAGCCCTGCTCAGGCCAGGCTGCTCTGGGCAGTGGCCCCACGGCCTCAGCCCCTCTTGATATAGGAGGGGCTAGAATTTATTTATTTAGGAGAACTAGAAGCTGGATAATAATATTTTTTGAACTGATTTAGAAGGCCCGAGATTGGATAATGATCTACTAAGATTTGCTTTCTGAAGACAATGTATTATTCACTTAATGATTTTGTGCCTACCTCGTATCAGGGAAGATGTAGAGAAGAGAGCGAAATAATTGAGAAAAACTACTGAGTGTGACCAAACATCCTGCTCTCAGGCCCCAGAACTGGTACAAGTTAGTTCTAAGACTTGGACTTGGACCAAGAACCAAGGGAGCATGTGGAAGGAAACAGGGTGAAGAGTTCATCCTGAGGAAGACTACTAACTTCATCTTCGGAACCCTCGCCCACAATTAATCTGTGACGCTGTGCTTGCATTAACATATTTAAATGAACTTTGAACTCATTATAATACTAATCGGGGATAAGTAATGAATATGTATAGGGGCATTGTGTAACTTTCTGCATATGTAACCTGTAACCTAATAAAAACCTGTAACCTAATATAAACCTAGTGAAGTACTGCTGACGGGGTGCATGCCTTTGGAGGGGCTACCCCCCATGCACCCCAGCTGGAATAAACACATTCCTACCTCATAACTTTCTCAGTTGTGGAGTCAGTCTGCACCACACCAGCACCTGGAGGGACCTCTAGCCCCAGGAACACGGAGCAAACTGAAACCACAACTCTGCAAATGCTGCATGTGCCCAAAGGAATTGCAAAGAAAGTTGGGGTGTGGAAAACAAATGACAATTTATTTACAGAAGAGCAGCAATAACAACAAGCTGCAGAACGTATTTACAATATAAAAATCTTTATAACAACAGCAATCTACAGAACGCATTTACAGTAAAACGTTTTATCTTAAAGGAGAAATCTAATCAACATATTTACAAAAGTTCATAACAAGAATAAACAGAACATATGGAAAGGATGGTGTGTCCATCATCTCCATCAGTCCTGTAAGAAAAGGAAGCAGCACAGTCACTCCAGCCCAGCCCTGAGGGCTGTTCCCTGTGCCCCCAGGCTGGCACACACTGGCACAGTGGCACTCTGCTGCCAGCACTGACCCTGGCTGGGGCTAGGAGACATGCCTCAGGCACCAGGATGGGGCTGGTGTGGCCCAAAGCAAGCGCAGGGCAGGCTAGGGGGTGTGGTGCTTGTGCCACCAGAATCCAGGGTCTCCCTGGGCACTGTGTCCTGAGCAGGGCCACCCAGCCCAGCCCCAGCCTGGCGGCAGGGGACCCACAGTGCCTGTGGGCAGGGCATGGGGAGCACCTGCCTGTCCTGCTGCTGGGCCTCCATTCTCATCCAAGGACCATCGGCTCCTCCTCATCCTCCTCATCCACCTCCATGGCTTCATCTTCCTCCATCACGTCCACCTCCATCTCCTCCACATATTCTTCCATATCCACCTCCATCTCTTCTTCGATATCCTCCTCATCCACCTCCATCATGTCCTTAATATCCATTACCATGTCCACCTCCATGGCCTCCTCAGCATCTCTGGCAGGCCGCATCAGGTAGCTCAAGCTCACAGTGGGGTCCCTGTCCCACATCATCCCCACAGGGCCCCAGCCCGCCCGGGCAGTCAGGGGTGCCCAGCTCCATGGAATGGCACTGTACCTCCACTGGGACAGGAGAGCACATCTTGCCAGGATTGGTGGTGATATCCAGGCAGCAGGATGAACTCAGGACTGATGGCAGTATTTGGGAGCAGCTGAATAGGGTGCAGGGTGGTCTCCTAGGTGGCTCCTAGCTGGCTCCAGGGTCAGTGTTGTGCTCAACAGCAGGAGCTGGAGGCTGCACCTGCAACATGGGCTGTGACATCACAATTCTGGGAGCTGGGATGTCACAGGAGTTCCAGGGCGACTGCACTGGGGGCTCAAGATCGTAGAATGTCCAAATCCTCAAATGGTTTGGCTTTGACAGAACCCTTAAGATGATTTCACTCCAACCTGAGCGACCTCCCACCAGACTGGGATGCTCAGGACCACATCTAAGCTGGCCTTGGATGTTTCCAGGCCTGGGGCACCCACAGCCTCTCTGCCTGTATAGCCTGTGCCATTGCCCACTACACTCACAAGAAATAATATTTTCCTAACATCAAATCCATTCCTACTCTCAGTTTGAACCCATCCCCTTGTCCAGTCACTACAGCTCCCAACAAAGGGTTGTTCTCCTGCTTCCCTGTAGTCCCTTCACACACTGCAAAGGTGCTGGGAGGTCTCCACACAACCTTCTCAGGTGTCCAGGCTCAACAGCTCCAACTTTCTCAGCCTGTCTTCACATAGCAGGTGCTCCAGTCCCCTCAGCAATTTCGTGGGCTCCTCTGGACTTGCTCCATCAGTTCCCTGTCCTTCTCCTGTTGGGGACCCCAGAGCTGGAGGCAGCCCTGCAGCTGGGGTGTCCTGTGAGGGGAGAAGAGAGGCAGGATGTCCTCACTGCCCTGCTGCCCACGCTGTGGGATGAACCTGGCACATGTGCGGGGGGTTCTGGGCTGCCACTGCCCAGGGTGGGCTCCTGTTGGGATGCAGATGTGAGGCTGGTGTCCAGCTGTTGTTCTCTTGGCTGCACAGGAACATCACAGCCCTGTCTCGTCACCAGGCATCCATGGCTTCAAAAGTCCATAACACAGGTCACACACCAACTCCAGCCCCACTGCTTTTGCTGCAGCCTCACAGTTCAATCATCAATGTGCTGTGAAACTGCTCAGTGTCATTCTGTTACTCCAATGGATACACAAATGTTTGCCTTGTGATGACAACAAATCTTTTTTTCTAGTTATGCTCTCGTGTTGGTGGTAGTAACACAGAGTTATTTCAATTCATTACACTTGTTCAGAGAGCAGAGTGAGTTAGGACTTACTTTGTATGGAGACACAAGAAAGTAGCAATGATCTGGTGAGGTATGGATGTACTCACATCTAAATTTGCTTCTTCCTGATACGGAAATCAGCCACTCAATTACCCACACTCCCATTTCAAGCCCTTTTGCTGGCAAAAGTATTACCTGCAAATACACGGAAGTGATCTGAAATCTATTCTCCAGGTGTCCCCAAGTGAGGAGGCCCAGCAGAGCCACAGCCTTGGCTCTATGTGAAACGAGGGCAGAGAGCAGCCGTGTCCCCTGAGCAACCGCGGCAGGGGGAGCACAAATCCACGGCAAGAGGGGGAAGAAAAATCTCCATTTGCACTGTAGCCCAGAGCACCCCAGACACTGCTGAGCACCTGGGAGCATCTCCCTGCCCTGGCACATAACCAGCGACCTCCCCTGGGGACATCTGTGTGTGGAAAATCACACTGCCAAAGGCCAGTGTCCACAAGGGAGCAAAAGGAGTCCTGCAAAAATCCACTTCATTTGTATAAAGGGAAAGAGCTCGCTCTGCCATTCCCCTGCGTGGGCTCTCTCGAGTTTCTGGAGGGTGCAGCCTCTTTTTAATCTGAAACTGCCGATCATGTGTTGCCCTCTGCCTTTCCCCATTGGCTGAGGCACTAGGAAGGGACACATTTCCCAACCCACCTACTACATATTCCCCCTTTGACGTGTATCCGCCACCCCGCATCATGCATTGTCTGATCACTAAAATTAGCTCTGACCCCACCCTGGGCCAAGAAATTAATCCTCATATATCTTTCAATCCTACGCCTTTTTCCCTAAAGTTCACAAGGTCAGGCTGAGCTAGGTTCTGTAAACAAACCTGCACAGTTTGATGTTCCTACAGGCCCCTGTCGTTTCTCTCCAGAACCTGACTGGTTCTTTCCGGTTCTCTCATCGTTTGTAAAGACATTCACCCCCTTTTCACCTCCCACCCAGGAGACTCAGCAGCTCTTGGGAAGAACAGGGCACATCAGGAATGGGTCTGCTCCACCGCCCAAGCAAGGCACTGGCCTTGGGAATTTCTAAAGCTTGGGGGCTCTACATTTCCTCACAGCTGGAGCAGCTCAGCTCCCAGAGCCTCCGGCGCCGGCTGAGCCCCCTTTGGCCCAAGGTGCTGCCGGCCCTGCTGCGGCTGCTTTGGGCAGGGGGTGTCCGGGGAGCTCCATGCCTGCCCCCGCCATGCTCGGGGAACGCCAGGCTTTGAGGGACAGCTGCCTGGGCAGGGGCTGAGCTCGGGCACCTGCTGGCCCACGGGCTCTTGTGGGAGCCCCAGCCCCGGCAGCCGCAGCCCCAGCATGCCACAGCCCTGCCGCTGCCAGCATCGCACCCCACCGGGACTCTGTGCCACCAGCCAACACTGACCATACAGCCACCTCCAGGCACCCATGGCACCTGTCCAGCACAGCCTGCACTGCCCCATCCAGGAGTCACCCGAGTCAGGGACAGGGTCCAGTGGCTGCTGTCAGCAGCAGGAAATCAGGCAGCGCCAGGATCACCTCCCTTGGCTTTAGTCTCTTGAACAATGGCACAGTGCAATGTAATGCGGGAGAGGAGCAAAGCCCACAGCCGTTGGAGGCTCCAAGCCTTAAACATCAGCCCCTGCAGCTCCAACAGCTGCTCCCCACATCCTGGCTCCAGCAATTCCCAAGTGATTTAGGGCAGGCTAGAATTTACTAATTTAGGGGAACTAGAAGCTGGATAATAATAATTATGTTTTTTAGCTGATTCAGAAGGCCAGAGATTGGATAATGATTACTAAGATTTGCTTGCTGAAGACAATGTATTATTCGCTTAATGATTTTGCGCCTACCTAGTATTGGGGAGGATATTGAGGAGAAAGCCAAATAATTGAGAAAAACTGCTGAGTGTGACCGAACATCCTGCTCTCAGGCCCCAGAACTGGTACAAGTTAGTTCTAAGGCTTGGACTTGGACCAAGAACCAAGGGAGCATGTGCAAGGGAACAGGGTGAAGAGCTCATCCTGAGGAAGACTACTAACTTCATCTTCAGGACCCTCGCCCACAATTAATCTGTGACACTGTGCTTGCGTGAACATATTTAAATGAACTTTGAACTCATTATAATACTAATCGGGGATAGGTAATGAATATGTATAGGGGCATTGTGCAACTTTCTGCATATGTAACCTGTAACCTAATATAAACCTAGTGAAGTGCTGCTGACGGGGTGCATGCCTTTGGAGGGGCTACCCCCCATGCACCCCAGCTGGAATAAACACATACCTACTTCATAACTATTTGAGTTGTGGAGTCAATCCGCACCTCACAAGGCTGTCATGGAAACTTGGAAGCGACTACAGCTTAATCCCACTGCGAGAAGGAAGAGAATCTTCTCAGTGAGATGCCATCCAGCCAGATTTAGAAGTAGAACACTAATAAATAATTCAAACATCTAATGGTAACAATAATACAAGAAATTAATCCCCAAATCCCAACACACAGCACCACACCAAAAGGATGAACCTCCTTTTTCTTTATTGTCTCAAGGCTCATGAGAAATAATCCTTTTATATAATACCCAAAAACCCACTCAGGAACAAGTTCCCCCTCCCTTCATCACCCCCAACCTTTGACTGTCTCCTTCCAGACCCTGCCCCACCCTCCCAATCCGCACCCAAACCCATCGCACCCCTCCTGGACATCAAGACCCCCTTCCCAAGCCCTATTTCCACCATTCCACCCCTCCAATTCCCATCCCGCCCATCCTGCCCTGCCCAATGCCCATCTCACCTCTCCGGAACAGCATCCCACTTTGCCCAATCCCCTTCCAATGTCATCCCACCCTGAGGGGCTGTGGAATTGAGTGATTTTGGGCAGCGATTGACCCACTATGGGGTGACATTGAGTACTTTTCAGTGGAATCGAGTGGTTTTGAGGTACTGCATGAACCCTCTTGGCTTTTCAAATACAAAATGGTGAAAGAAACTGTACCAAATACCCCTGAAGCATCAAACCATCCAGAATAGCTCCCAAACACAAAAGACCCCTCCCAAAGAGCAGTAAAACCATGAGGTTTTAGGTAATAAGGCTGGAGCAGAAGACAAAGCTCTTCCTGCAGTCGGGGCTTGTGTAGGGCTTCTCTTACTGGTGGCTCCGTTGGTGTTTGGTCAAGTGAGAGCTCTGGGTGAAGCTCTTCCCACACTCAGGACACTCATAGGGTCTCTCCCCGGTGTGGATGTGCCGGTGCCTGACGAGGTCAGAGTTTTGCTTGAAGCCCTTCCCGCAGTCAGGGCAGCGGAAAGGCCTCTCCTCTGTGTGAATGCGCTCATGGAGGAGGAGACTGGTTGAGGTCTGAAACCTCTTCCCACATGCGGGACACTCGTAGGGCCTCTCCCCAGTGTGGATCCTCTGGTGGCGGATCAGGTTAGAGCTCGTGCTGACGCTCTTCCCACATTCCCCACACTCATAGGGCCTCTCCCCAGTATGGATCCTCTGGTGGACGATCAGGCTGGACATCTGAATGAATCTCTTCCCACATTCCCCACACTCATAGGGCCTCTCCCCAGAGTGGATCCTCTGGTGGATGATCAGGAAAGAGCTGTTTCTGAAGCTCTTCCCACATTCCCCACACTCATAAGGCCTCTCCCCAATGTGGATCCTCCGGTGGGCGATCAGGTGGGATCTCTGGATGAAACTCATCCTACATTCCCCACACTCATAGGGCCGTTCCCCTGTGTGGATCCTCTGGTGGACAATCAGGGAAGAGCTGTCTCTGAAGCTCTTTCCACATTCCCCACACTCATAGGGCCTCTCCCCAGTGTGGATCCTCTGGTGGATGATCAGGTAGGAGCTCTGACGGAATGTCTTCCCACATTCCCCACACTCATAGGGCCTCTCCCCAGAGTGGATCCTCTGGTGGATGATCAGGGAAGAGCTGTTTCTGAAGCTCTTCCCACATTCCCCACACTCATAAGGCCTCTCCCCAGTGTGGATCCTCTGGTGGGCGATCAGGTGGGATCTCTGGATGAAACTCATCCTACATTCCCCACACTCATAGGGCCGTTCCCCTGTGTGGATCATCTGGTGGCGGATCAGGTCAGAGCTTGTCCTGAAGCTCTTCCCACATTGCAAGCACTTATAGGTCTTCTCCCTAGTGTGAAGCTGCTCATGGGCCACCTGCTCATAGCTCTGGCTCGATTGCTGGCCAATTTCCTGGCACAGGGTGGGTCTTTGCTCCTCACAGCACCCTGGGCTCGGTTTGGAGCCTCTCCTCGTGTGGGATCTCCGGGGCTTTTCCTCCCCATTGGACTCCTGCACCATGGAGCCATTCAAATTGGCCACTTCCATGAGGTCCTGCAGGGAGGATTTGTCCTCTATGGTGTCCATTCCCAGCTCATTGCCTGGAGGAGGAAACACAAGGAGAGGATTTAGGATTTTCCTCCACACCAGAGGGAAGGGGAAGGAGATCCCCCCAATCCATTCTTGGCATGATATTGTCAGCAGCAGGGCTGTCCTGCAGCTGGGGGTGATGCTGGGCTGGGAGATGGAGGAGAAGAGAGGGGGAAAAGGGGCAGTGACTTCCTTCTCACCTGCCTGGCTGTCCTGGGGCATCTTCCTCTTCCTTACTGCCTTCTCCTCCATCCAGCCAAGGTTTGACAATGCGAAATCCTGGTTTGGGGGAAAAAACAAGGTGTGAGCACATTGGATTTGAAGGTCCCCCTGCTCGAGTCCCTTTCTAGAAGTCCCTGGGCATCTGGTGTCCATAAAAACATCCAAAACTCCAAGATTAAAAAAAAACCCAAACAAAAAAAAACCCCAAAAACAATCCCAGGAGTTCCCTTCTCTGGTCTTTCCACTTTGGAATTCTGGGGGTCCCTCCTATCCTGGCTGCTGGGGGTTCTGCATGTATTGGGTTTCCCACATCTAGATGGTTCCCACCCTCCCTGGGCTGTTGGGGGTCCTGGGAATCCCCAAATTTCTCCCTCTCCAGTCTCCCTACTTTGGGGTCATGCTGGTTCCTCTCCTCCAGGGTCCCCTCACTTAGGGATGCCAAGGGCTTTTGGGGTTTCCATGGGTCACTTCTCCCCTAAGTGCTTCCAGGCTTTTGAATTTTCCAGATGTCCTGGCATTACCCCCCTCTCTGGGTTCCCTGCTTTGGGGGCCTTAGGGTCACAGGGTTCCCTCCCTCCAGACTCCCCCTCCTCCAGACTGCCAGCAGTCCCCTGGTCCTGGTATTGTCCTCTCCACCCTCCCCACTCTGGGGATCCTGAGGTTCATCCCTTCTGGTTCTCCCCGGGGGTCCCACAGCCCCCTGGCTCCGGGCTGGAGGTGGCAGTGCCTGATTTGGGAAACCCAACCCTCACTGCAGGAGGGCTCCTTGCATCCCCCTGCCCATCGCTTGGGCTGTGCCTGCAGCCACCACCAGAACACCCAGAAACACCTCCCAGGGACACCCCAAGAGCTCCAAGGGATGTATTTGGTCCAGCTTGGAAGTCCTTCATGTTCCAAACAATCCACCCAAAAGCACTGTGCTCATATAAAAGTAAATTAGCAGGAGAAATGAACCCCACTCAACTGACCCAACAGACGTTGAGGCTCAGAGTTACAACTCATTGAAGAGATTACAATAAATACGATAGAGAGAAAACCGTGTTTAACTCACAAAGACTGAGTACAACCTGGCTCCCTGTTGGTCAGAGCAATGGTCGAGATCCTACCAAGTGGTGGTCACAGTCCTGTTGAAGTTGTAGTCCTGTAGAAGTTCTACTCCACCTCTGGTCCCGTTGAGTGGAAGTGGTGTCCCAAGGCCTCAGAGCCAGATTTTATATGCTCAGGTTCAGGTGGGAATGCTCTGTACCTCCCTCTGGGCAGGGAGTTTCACAATGGAATGATGTTATCCTGTGAGTCATGGGATATTTGGGGAGTCCTTGATGGTCTCAGTCGTTGTTGCTGCCCATTGTGCTGGTGCCATTGAGTCCACGATGGCCCATTAGCAGAGATGAGCCCTCAGGCTGGGTGGGACTGTGCTGGTGCTTCCCTGGAGGGAGTTATCTCAGCTGAGTCGTTGGTGTGAAGAAAAGGAAACAATGTCCTGCCTCACAGGGTTTGCCTCCCCTTCCTTATCTCATTTACCACCCAGCTGGTAGCTTGATGGGTCAGGGTTGCACTGGGCAGCTCTTGCAAACGACCTGTCATCAACAGCTCATCAGAAATGACCTAATGGGAGTAGAATGCCCAGTTTGGTTACACCCACAGAGTGCCAAACTGGCACCGTGCTCCTGTAACCGGGACAGGTTGGCAGTGAGATATTTGAAACATACCTCAAAATCTTTTTTAAAAGGGTGCTGAGGTCAGTAAGATGGATCCATGCCACCAGCAAATTTAGAAAGTAAATACTGACATCTCTTTTTCAAAAAATCAGTTACTTCTTATCCAAAGTTACAGAAGAATTTTCACTACACATATAGGTTTTGTCTTTATCTTTCACATTTTATCTAGGTTTTTCCTTTTCTTTTTCCTTTTCTTTTCTTATAAGGCAAAAATTAATGTTCATTTCTCCTGGTTCCCATGTGGAGCAGCTCCTTTCCCTCTGGCTGAGCTGCTCAGGCAGAGCCTGGCAGCTCCTGGCCCCTGCAGGGCTGAGGCTTTCCCCTGTTGCTGTGCACAGACTGATGGAGCAGCACTGCTGAACATGGGGACACCCAGAGGAACCAGAAGAGCTGCCTTTGTCCACCTGCAGCTTCAAGGACCAAACTCTGAGCAGACATGGCTGGAAGAGACTGGCAGGCTCCCTGTTTGCTGTGCTGCCCCACTTGTGAGGGGCTCAGCTTTGTGTGAGCTACAGTTAGAACAAGGGGCAGCTCCCTCCCAGCCCTGCAGCCAAGGGACCCCTCTGGCCCCTGGGGCTTGGGGCACTGTCAGCACCTGCTGCTTCAGCCACTGCTTCTGCTGGCATTGAGTGCAACAACCAGATTGTGGCTGATCCCGAGGGAGCAGCAGCAGAGCCTGGAGCTGATCCCTGAGTCTGGGGCAGGGCTGGACAAATGACCCCACAGCAGCAGCGGCAGGAGGAAATGGATGTGACTTTGAGCACAGCCCCTGCCACTCTTGCCTCCTGTTTGCAGTGGTGTCACAGCAGCGTGAGGCACCTGAGAGCCCTCAGTGCCAGCAGGGACTTGAGATGGCAGGCCCTGGGCTCCTGGAGGTTGTGCAAGGAATGGAGCTGGGCACTCCCTGTCCATATGGAGCTTGCAGATGGAAAAGGCTGCTGTGCCCAGGCAGCTCCAAGGGCAGAGAAATGAGGCTCTCGAGCACTTGATCTGGGCCAGTTCCACAGTCCTGGGCAGCAGCCAGTGAACAGAGGGGGAACAGAGGGCACAGCAAGAGGGACAAAAGCAGTCAAGTGCAGAGACTGGAGAGAGCCACACCTGGCAGAAGGAACGGCTGCTTCCCTGCACTCTTGAAGAAAGCTATTGGCTCTTTCAGAGCACTGAAAGGCGTGAAGGGCAGAGAGGAGGCAACACCAAACAATGCTCCTGTTTTCACACCCTCCCCTCCCAGTGTCCAGAAGGAATTGGATGAACTGTATTCTTCTCTCTGAGTCATCTCCTTCAGCATGAGCAGCTTAGCACCAGGAGCTAAAGGGCCTGAAGCCTTTAGCCACAGGAGCTGTCCAAGAGGGAACTTTCTGAGCAAACTAATGCTGCTAACATGGACCAGGCTGAATCCAGCAGATAAACTCCTGGAATTACAGAATTCTGTCTGTTGGAAGAGACCTCTGAGCCCATCAAGCCCAGCCGTTCACCCAGCACTGTCAGCCCAGCACGAAACCACATCCCTGAAGTGCCAAGGCCTGAACAAGAGGCCTGACTGAGGCCGGAACAACAGGCCCTGAGCCAAAGGTGACCTCTCCATCAACCTTCCAACCAAAGAATATCTTTTATCCACTCATTAACAAAATGTTAATGATCATTAGCACTGTGATAGATTTATCTGTCGCCAAATCTGCGGGAAAAAATACAAAAACCCTCCAACCACATTTTAATGTTGGAGAGTCAAGGCATTACTTTATTATCTGGCCAGGATGTTGTTCTGGCCTGGATGTACCACAGAAATCATCTCATCCACACATAGCCCGGCTGTGCAGAGAGAGTCATTCCAGGAAAAATGGCATTTACTCAATTTCTTAGATATTTTATACTGTAAAAATACATAGGAAAGCATTGGGTCAGTGTTCATTTGTCTAAAGTTGAGCAAACTGCCAATATTCAGTCTCTCATTGAATCTGAATCTCTTTGCCTCTGATGCTAATTAGATTCTTCATTCTTCAGTTTTTCTTATCAGTCCTTTTTCCGGGCAAGGATGTTTTTAGCTCTGCTGGAGGTGGCATCTGTGGTAGCCGTTTGTGATAGCCACCATGTCCTGTTGATAACCACAATGTCCTGGCAGATGTTCTGTTAATAGTCTTTATCTTTCTGGTATCTTCGGGGTCACTCCCAATCTGTTGATATGCTGAGTCCACCAGACCTCATCTGGTAGAACAATGCCCTGAAAGAAACCTAAAATTCCTCTTCCCAGGGTAAAGACAAACAAAGCTTTTGACTAAAGTTATACAAAATTTTTAACCTGATATATTTTCCAACACAGGGACACTCAGGACAGTATTCCCTGTCCCCAGCTGTGCATGGCACCTCCCACACACCAACAGTGCCCTCCTGCCCACAGCATTGCTCTTGAAGCACGGAATTGACTCCACAACTCAGAGAGTTATGAAGTAGGTATGTGTTTATTCCAGCTGGGGTGCATGGGGGGTAGCCCCTCCAAAGACATGCACACCCTCAGCGGCACTTCACTAAGTTTATATTAGGTTACAGATTACATATGCATAAAGTTAGACAAAGCCCCTATACATATTCATTACCTATCCCCGCTTCGTATTATAATGAGTTCAAAGTTCATTTAAATATGCTTGCGCAAGCGCAGTGTCTCAGATTAATTGTGGGGAAGGGTCCCGATGATTAATTATGACAGGTGCGCATGCTCCCTTGGTCCTTGGTCCTTGGTCCTAGTTCAAGCCTGAGAACCAACTCGTACCGGTCCTGGGGTCCAAGGGTGGGATGCTCGGTTACACTTGGTGCTTTCTCTCAATTACTTGGCTCTCCTCTCTTATCCTCCCCGATACCAGGTAGGCACAAATTCACCAAGAAAATAATAAATGGATCGCAGCTGGCATATCTTAGTAAATCATTATCCAATCTCTGGCTCTCTAAATCAGTTTAAAAATATTATTATTACTATTATCCAACCTCTAGCTCTTTTACATTAGTAATTTCTATTTTACCATAAATCACTCTTCTCAGCTCCCTCTCCTTCCCTGATCCTCTCCCTGTGCTGCACATGTTCCTCCTGAGAGGAGCCTTGTCCCTGTCAGCGCTCACAGAGCCCATCCCACCCTCTGTGCACTCGCCCAGCCCTACAGAAACCTGCCTGTCTGCAGGGCCCTGCCTGGGGGAGGCTCTGTGTGCAGGTGGGCAAGGGCAGCTGGCAAGAGCCCTGCTGGGCCCTGCAAAGGTGCTGCTGCTGCTGTCCATGGGCTGAGCAGTGGCTGAAGGCCCTTGAGGAGGCTCCCAGCAGAAACACTGAGCACCCAAAGGTACAGAGCAGGAGTTGCAGTAAATGCTCAAACATTTCTCCTTTTCTACTTCTCTCATTCCCCAACCTCCCCATCCTGCTCCAAGTAGGAAATTGAAGCAGTCTCAGGAAAGCTCCTTATCTTCACAGTAATCCCTGGCTCACCTTCTTTGGGAAGTGTCCTCCAGAGCTGTCCCCAGGCTGACCTGGAGCTGGCAGCAGCCCTGACCCACACAGCACCTCTCAGCAGCAGCACCTGCCCTGCTCAGGGTCGCTCCTTCTCCCCACAGCTTCTGGAAGAACTTTCTCCAGCAGAAATTCCAGGCATGACAGCCTTAGAGGCTCAGGGTGTTTCTCCTGCAGCTCCTTGTAGCTTTCCTCTTCCTGTGCTGGGTCTCCTGCACCACAGAACTCTGCCAGCTGCAGCTTTACAAACACCAGCTCAAGGTCTGGATGTTCCTGAACAATTTCTCGAGGTCCTTGGGGGCTGCATCCAATGCATTCTTCTTGTCTTCCCCCTTTGCATGGAGCCAGTGGATCTGCTGGCTCCTGGCCAGGGCCTGGCAGAGCAGGTGGAACCTGGGTCCTGCTGCAGGAGCTGGAGGAGCTCCAGGACTCGCTCTGGCCGCTGGGGCAGCCACAACACAAGCCGTTGCCAGCCAGGAGCCGAGGGCTCCGTGTGGCTCTGCAGGACCTTGTCCCTGGAGCTCGTCTGGATCAGCGCGGGCAGCTGGGCTGCACTTGGCTCCGTTTGTGTCCCTGCTTCCCCTGGGACAGCAGCTGCCCAGCGCCCAGGGGACAGCAATGGCACCGGGGCAGTTTGGGGTGAGGTTCAGTGTCTGTGCCTGCCATAAATCCCAAATCCTTCCCGAAGGAGCAGAGAGTGCTGACAGAGCACAGGATGCTCTGCTGAGCACGGAATGGACCAAGGGTGATGGCAGACAAAGCCAGGAGGGGAGTCCCAAAGAACAGGAGGAAGAAGAGCAGGAGGATAAACTGGCAGGAGAGGAGGAGGAGGGACAGAGAAGGATAAAGAGCGGGTGGGGAGGAGGGGTGGAAGAGGGGAAATGGGAAGAAGAGAAGGGATAAAGGGAGAGGAGTGGGAGGAAGAGGAGGGATAGAAGAATGGAAAGTAAAGCATGAGAAGGAATCACCACGTGCGTCTGTTGTTCTCTGTGTCTGCAACCCTCGGCCCGGGAACATCACCCCCCCGGGGCATCCCGCAGGTGAGCGGGCAGGGACAGCTGAGCCAAATATCCTGGGCAGTGCCTGGGGTTCCTTAGGGGAGGTTTGGGGGATTTTTGGACCTTTTAGAACTCCAGTGCCGAGCCCCAAATATCTTTGGTTGATCCAGGGAGGGGTTTTTTGTTTTGGGTTGTATTTTTTGGTTTTTTTTTTGCGGGGGAAGGGGAGGGGGCGGAAGTTTGGATCTTGCAGGACTCCAGAAGTGAGTCGCAAATACCCCTTGGGGGGACATTGGGGAGTTCCCGGCACGTGGGTTTTGGGGTGATCCCAGTGGCGGCTGCCAGGAGAAATGGGATGGAATGGAATGGGATGGGATGGGATGGGATGGGATGGGATGGGATGGGATGGGATGGGATGGGGCCGGGAAGGGTGAGATGTGGATTGGGGTGAGGGATGAAGTCTGCGGGAGGGGGATAGGTGGGATGGGGCCTGGGATGAGGCAGCCGAAGGTTGGGGGTGATGAAGCCGGGGGACCCCACTCCTTAGGGGCTTGCGGGGTATCCGGCAGCTGTGAGGGAATTTTGGGGTACCCCTCATCCTTCGGGGGTGGCTCTGGCAGCGGGGGGACACGTGGCTCCAGCACCTCGGGACCCCACCTGCGCCCCCCTCGCCCCCAGCGCCCCCGGGAGCGGAATTTGGGGAGGGGGGAGGTGGGGGGCGCCCAGGCCGGGCTCCCCTTGCTCTCCCGGCAACCGGGGGCCGAATGCGGGGGGAGCCCCGCGGGCATTGCCCGGCCCTGCCCAGCACGGCTGATGCCGCCCGCCCGCGCTGCGCACTGCTCCGGACTGGTGCTGCCAGTGCCGCGCGGGGCGGGGCCGCTTTGGGGACCCCCCAGGGCAGAGCGCTTTGGGCTGCTTTGGGGCTCTGCGCACCTGCAAAACCGGCGCTGGGCACGGGAAGAGCGTGTGGGGGCAGCTGGGGCCCTACTGGTGGCACTGGTGGCGCTGGGAGTCCCCCCGGCTGCGGGGTGAGCGGGGGGCGCGGTGAGAAGGGGGGCGGGGGCTGGGAGCCCAAATGGAGCGAAATGGGGATTGGGGCCCTTCCCCCAGCACTCGATCCCCGGAGCAATTCCCTGGGCTCTGGGGGAGGTGGATCTGCACTGGGGTTGTTCCCCAAGCCTCCTGTCCATCCCTGGGGCTGATTGGGGTGTTCCCCCCACGCAGCAGCTTGTGCTGCAGCAGCCATGGGGCAGAGGAGGGTGGGGAAGGGGGTTCTGGGGTGGGAGCAGAGGAGCAGCAGGAGGAAGAGAAGGGAGAGAAAAGGAGGGGCAGGAAAAGAAGAAGCAGCAGAACCATGAGATTTCACCACCCACTGTGTCTGCAGCACCCCTGGCTCTGGGATCATTGTCCCCCTGCATTCCACAGGTGACCAGAGAGGAGGAGCTCACCCCAAATCTATTGGGGGGGTCTCCGGGAAGGTTGGTTTGTTTTTGTTTCTTAAAAGGATATTTAGAACTCACAGATTCTAGAACTGAGCCCCAGATATCTTTGCATGTTTCTGGCAGGGATTTTTTCGGCCAAAGGGGATGTTTGGATCTTGCAGGACTCCAAAGCTGAGCCTTAAATGCACCTTGGGGGAATATTGGTGGAGTCCATATGGGAATTGCCTGGTATCAGCAGGACCGAAATCTCAGTCTGCTGTGCCACGGCAGACCTGCCGAGGGGCTGTTTGCAAGGGCCTGCAGGGACAGCACCAGGGCCAGTGGCCTCCCACTGACACAGGGCGGGCTGAGGCCGCAGGCGTGGCACAAACTGTGGGCTCTGAGGCTGCTGAGGCCCTGGCCCACGCTGCCCACAGAAGCTGTGGCTGCCCCTGGATCCCTGGCAGTGCTCCAGGCCAGGCTGCTTGGGCCTTGGAGCAACCTGGGAGAGTGGAAGGTGTCCCTGCCCATGGCAGCAGGTTTGGAACAAGGTGATTGTTAAGGACCCTTCCAAGCCAAGGCGTTCTGTGGTTCTGTGATCCCAGGGGCAGCTGAGCTTAATTTGTGATTAGAAACAGCTCAGCACTGCAAGTTTGGTTGATTTCAAGGAGAATGTTCGCCAGCCCAGATTCACAACTGGTGAGATTTACCAATACTAGAGGTCAGGCTGAGATCAATAAAATCTTACACAGTCCAGATTCTGCATGATTGTAGTTTATTGAAGAAAGAGCAAAACTGTTTGAGGCTTGCCAGTCATAAATGCACTAACTATAGAGCATTACTATGTGTCTTAACAGATAGTGACAATCCATAAAGCTTTACTTCTAAAAAAAATAATAGTATATATTTAATATATTCTATAGCTGTCATCTATGGAATAAATATATCTATTTTATCAAGATCTTTCCGGACATAAATGCACTAAGAGATTTCTTAAGTGTCACAACAGATAGTGCCAACACTAAATATGTGCTATATTGTTATTGTTTAATCATAATTACATTGTCAAATATTTATAATTATTATTTATCATGATAGATTAAGTACCTATTTCTTACTTTTGATAATATGCATTTTAGTATATGGTTTTCTTGGATTGAATTTTGGTATTATTTATGATACCTAATAAACTATTTAAAATAGTTCTATTAACTTTATCATATAGTTACCATAGGTATACATTATATATATTTATCCAGGAAATAAAAAAATCTTGGTACTTATATATATGAGATTTCAAGGTCAGCTCCAACACAGTTGGTATAATGCTGACCTAAAGGTGTCCCTTGCGGGGACAAGGAGAGACACAGTCCATTGTCTAATCCTGGGCTAGCAGAGCTAGTTTGTCCTCTCAGTGTTTTTTCCCTGTTTGTCTTTTTCTGCCCCACATTCCCACTTCCTTCATACTGTCATTTTTGGCCTTTCCTAAAGGGCTGGAACAACTGCATGTTACAGGTGGGGTTTGGTGACTTTGGCCATGCGTGTAAGGCATGTGCTCTCCTCATTTGCATTCTTAGGAGTGGGAAAGGCCGCATGCAAGTAGGTGTTCATGTGGATCTGGGTGACTGGTTTTGGAAATGGAATGATAGGAGGAGGTAGAAAAAACCCTCTGGTGGCCCTCCAGCTGCTGAGGCAGCAGGAGAGGCTGTGGGGCCTTTGCCAGAGTCTTTGCACATATCCTCTTCTCCTTTAAGTGTTCTTTCAATTGTAGCTGTAAAGGATTCTTGTAAGAGCCTGTCGCAGATCCATGTAATTACTCTTTGCATAGGAGTGGGCAACTGGATCCATCACCAAGTGATGGAAGAGATTGAGTGACTCAGCCATTTGCACATCCTGGGGCAAAGTGATCTCCTCAGGAAGCCTCCGGTTGCCCACAATGAAGTGGTTGAGGTGTCTCACTTCCACATATGAGCGCAGGGCCTCACTGATATCCAGAAGTCGTCTCACAAAATCTCTCCTACGCCACTGTGACACAGGTAAAATGTTCAGCATGTACATGACAATGGTCTTTGTGGTATAGGTGGAAAAGCCGAAACCCAGCTGAAGACGGGTGAAGAACTGTAGGCACTTGAGGTGCGAGCTGTCAGGGGGAGCCTGCCTGGCGATGTGCCTGAAGAACTTGATCTCTGCCACGGCGTAGGTCTCAGGCCACCATGTGCTTGGGGTGAGGAGCTCTCTAGACTGGCTGCTAACAAAGATGTCTGAGTTGCCTCGCTGCACCCCAAACAGCATCTCAATTCGAAAGCTTTCTCTGCCATTGGTCACCTTGAATTGGCAGGAGCGTGGGTAGGGCAGCAGCACTAACTGCCAGTTGTGTGACTGAGGCAAAGCTGGCCAGATTGCTCTCAGCAGGACGTAGAACCAGCGGGCTGTTTTCTGCACATCGAGGTAGGAGCCGGTGCAGAGGGTGTGAAGGAGGCTGGGATCCTGATTCCTCCTCAGCTCCTCCTCGGGGTGGTGGAGGAAGCACCGCATGTTCTCAGCCTGCTGCTCCCTTGTGCAGGTGCACTCCAGCTCCACGCGGACACGGAAGATCCTCACGTGTCTCTGCCTTGCAGTGGACATCTCCAGGTGGAAGGAATGCCCTTGGGGAGGAGTCATGGGTACAAGAAAGCGATAAACAACATCCTCCTCACGGGGACTCCAACCCTCAAAGGCACTGCCAACTCCAATGGCTCGTTCCAGCATTGGGTGGAAAGTGTTAGATAAGACGCGTCCAGCATAATTTATGAAATCGTCCATCAGGTTAGTTGTCCACTCGCAGCCTGTCTCCAGGTCCTGTACAGGCCACTGTAGGTGCTCCATTAGAATCCTTCCAATATCATCAGATTCCTGGTCTTCGACTTCATTGGCATCATTATTGTTCTGGTCATTTGCAGCAATATTCATGACTTGATTTCCAGCATCGTCTTCTTCATTTGCTCCATTATTTTGTTCTTCGTTCTCCTCTCTCCTCAGGCTCCTTTTCCTCCAGATAAACCATACTGCCAAAAGAAGGACCAGGAGCCCAGCAAATGCCCAGAGCTGCCAGTGCTGCAAGTCAAACACCAGCAGGTCTCCCCAGGCTGAGCCGCTCTGCTTCAGTCTCAGCTGCTCCAACTCTTGCTCCAGCCGAATCTTCTCCTGTTCCAGGTACTTCACACGCGCCTGCATGCGCAGGAGCTCCTCCTGATCCATGCCATCATCCACAGGCTGCAGGTACTGAGTGAGGGGGCAGTCAGGACAGTTCCGGTTCGTCTGCATAGGTGAGTGAGGGCAGCGAGGCGTCAGCAGGGCTTTTCAGGGGGAGCTGCAATCGCTGGGCAGGCAGCTGCAATCCCTCCCCTGGCTGCGGAGGGCTCTGCTCCCTGTGTGGACGAGGGACGTCCTGGGCAGAGCACAGAGGGATTTCAGGAGCACGTGGGGATTCGTGGCCAGCACCTTCCGGCTGATCCCCTTGGTCCCTGCTCCCTCCTGGCCACGGCAAGAGCTGGCTGGGATTGCCCCGGCAGGAGGGTCTCCTTGGGTCCCTGCAGATCAAGGATCTGACCGTGGCTCTCTTCCTCTCTGTTTCAGCCCTTGAACACATGACAAGTGACATCAGCCCTGCCATCTCCAGCCTGGCTCTGCAGACACTCTACGTCATGCGAGCACTGGAGACAGCTCCCTTCTCCATCTTCTCGAAGCTGCGCGATCGACTCCAGAGAGCATGGCAGACACGGCCTCGTCTGTGGGGCCGTGGCTGGCTGTGCTGCTGGAGCTTCATGGAGAGCTGATCTGTCTGCTGTCGCTGCTGCTGCCACCTGAGCCATTGGGGAATTTTTTTCAGTATTCTTCTTAGGATGTGGGGGCCGGAAGGAAAGGGCCCCAGAGAGCTGGCATGAAGCAAGGCCTGTCCTGCTGCACCAGGAGCAGCAGCAGCAGCAGCACGCCCTGCCCAAGGCTCCCCTGTGAGGGGCTGTCCCTGCATGCACGGGGAGAACCCACCCCCGGGTGCAGCGTTTCTGCCCCAGCCCTTGTCCAGCCCAGCCTCCCTGCCATGTGTGCACTCACCGCTTGCCCGGGCTCTGCCGGGGCAGCGTTGCCTGCTGGGGCCTTTTATAGCTGCCCCCATTGTGACACGTCCCCCGTGATGTCACAGGTGCCACAGCGCATCACAGCCAGGCCAGCCCCACTCTTTGTCCCCAGCCCATTGCTCTGACAGCTCTGCATCAGACGAGCCTGTTCTGAGCACACCGACAGAGCTTTGTGCTTGTGCAGGTGAGTGAGACTCTCCTGCAGGCCCAGAGATTGCAGTGAGGGATACACATCCAATTGGCAAGAACCCAAACACTCCACAGTCCCAGCAGAATGCCTGTATCTCCACAGGATGTTTTGTCTGTCCCACCCTTCAATCCTTTTGGGTTGGAATTGTGCAATTGCACTTTCTTCCTCCTCCAGAATGCCACGAGTGAGCCAAACCTGGCGAGAGGGCTGTGTTCCTAAGGCAGTGCAGTCTGGAGTTGGTGAATGAAGAATTGCTCTTCTCCACTTCCAAACCAGAGCAAAAAGCTGTAAGTGGGACTTTGCATCCCTATGAAACCACTGACAATTTCAGAGGGAATGTACAGCTCATTCACAGGGTGAGAAGGAAGGGCATCTTCTTCATGAGATGGGGATCAGCAGAATTTAGATTCCCAGTCCTGCCTGGAGATGGAAGGGCAAAAAGCAATTTCTTATTGCTTCGACCAGAATTTAAAATAACGTAATATTAGAAACAAACCCCAAAATCTATTAAAAAAGGCTGCTGAGGGTCAGGAAGATAGATCCATGCTATCAGCACATTGACAAAGTAAATAACTGAGTTCTCTTTTACAAAAGATCGGTTACCTCTTAATCCAAAGTTACAGAAGATTTTACCCTACACACCTGAGTATTGTTTTTATCTTTCATGTTTCATCTATATTTTTTTCTTTTCTTTACCCTCTTTTTTTCTTAAACCAGAGAACATGTCCTAAAAAAGAAATGCCCTTTGCTCCTGGCTCTCATGTGAAGCAGCTCCCTTCCCTCTGGCCCCTGGGGCTTGGGGCACTGTCAGCACCTGCTGCTTCAGCCACTGCTTCTGCTGGCATTGAGAGCAACAAGCAGATTGTGGCTGATCCCGAGGGAGCAGCAGCAGGGCCTGGAGCTGATCCCTGAGTCTGGGGCAGGGCTGGACAAATGACCCCACAGCAGCAGCAGCAGGAAATGGAGGTGACTTTGAGCACAGCCCCTCCTGCCACTCTTGCCTCCTGTTTGCAGTGGTGTCACAGCAGCCTGAGGCACCTGGGAGCCCTCAGTGCCAGCAGGGCCTTGAGATGGCAGGCCCTGGGCTCCTGGAGGTTGTGCAAGGAACGGAGCTGGGGACTCCCTGTCCATATGGAGCTTGCAGATGGAAAAGGCTGCTGTGCCCAGGCAGCTCCAAGGGCAGAGAAATGAGGCTCTCGAGCACTTGATCTGGGCCAGTTCCACAGTCCTGGGCAGCAGCCAGCGAGCAGAGGGGGAACAGAGGGCACAGCAAGAGGAACAAAAGCAGTCAAGTGCAGAGACTGGAGAGAGCCACACCTGGCAGAAGGAACAGCTGCTTCCTTGCACTCTTGAAGAAAGCTCTTGGCTCTTTCAGAGCACTGAAAGGCATGAAGGGCAGAGAGGAGGCAACACCAAACAATGCTCTTGTTTTCACAGCCTCCCCTCTCAGTGTCCAGAAGGAATTGGATGAACTGTATTCTTCTCTCTGAGTCATCTCCTTCAGCATGAGCAGCTTAGCACCAGGAGCTAAAGGAGCTGAAGCCTTAGGCCTCAAGAGCTGACCAAGAGGGAACTTTCTGAGCAAATTAATGCTGCTAACGTGGACCAAGCTAAATCCAGCTGATAGAATACTGGAATTATAGAATCCTTTCTGTTGGAAAAGACCTCTGAGCTTATCAAGCCCAGCTGTTCACCCAGCACTGTCAGCCCAGCACTAAACCACATCCCTGAAGTGCCAAGGCCTGAACAAGAGGCCTGACTGAGGCCTGAACAACAGGCCCTGAGCCAAAGGTGACCTCTCCATCAACCTTCCAACCAAAGGTTATCTTTGTATCCACTCATCAACAAAATATGCATGATCATTAGTATTGTGATAGATGTATCCACTAATTAGTGAATCATGTATTGACTTTTCTGTATTTAGAAGCTAAACAAGGCCATGAAATCCAACATCTGGCCTGTTTGGGGCTGTATGGTCAAAGTCAAATCTCTTGGTTCCTCCTTGAGCCCTGGCCAGGCTTTGGGAGAAACCAAACAGCAGAATGAATCCAGCTGTTCCTGCACTGGAAGTGCTGTCAGTTTGTTTGTTCAGCACTCTCCAAGCTGGGCCCTCTCCCAGCGAGGTTGGAGCCTCACCTGTGGCTGGACACAGCTGCAGGAATTCCCAGTGTCCAGAGTGGCTCTGCAGCCCTCGGCTGTGACAGCTTCCCCAGCTGATGTGTGGGGCTGGGTGATGGTAAAGTCTGAGGGTAACTGGTGATGGATCTTTCTAAATCATTACAGGCAATCTTTTGTGGTGATGATTGGGTGCATTGCTGAGCTTCTCCTGTTGTGATTCTTTGCTGCTTTGAACTGTAGGAAATTGCACTGATTCCTTCAGTTGGTGTTTGTGTCTTTGGTGCTGGCCCTGCCCACTGGCAAAACAAAATTGGCATAGTCTGTCCAGATCACAACAAATTTTTACTTTTTATATGTAAATGTAAGGAATCAGTCCTGTCTGAAATTTCTGGATGGGAAGACCTTCCCTATGGTTTGCTGGCTCTGGAGTGGGCTGAGGTCAGAGCACTGTGTGAGCAATGGGGAAGTTGGTTAAAAGCAGCTGAACCAGTGGATGTCTTAAAATGCATCCAAAAATTGCGTTCTGAAAAAGGGAAAGATCTTGTGTGTTTGGGAAGACATACATGGATTTTGTTAACAGGATATTGTAAAAAGCACCAACGAAAGGAACCATTGGTAGAATGCTCCCACATGGAGTGACAGAAGGAGTTTTTAATCTTGAGCTCAGATTCATCTGCGCAAGTGAAATAATAATAACATAATAACTCTATGCATATATAGATTATAATAAAAACTTCATATATAATGAAAAAATTTCTTATATAAATATAAGTATAAATATAAATATCACAACATAATTTTATATATATATATAATGGTGACATTTGTTAACTTTGGCTGCTCAGGAATGTAACTCTAAATACCTTACAGAATATGATTGGCCAGGACCTGAATGTCAGTGGTAAACATTGTGAGATTGTTTACAATAAATACAGGAGGAAGGGATGAAGTTGGCAATTTTTATAGGGTTTGGTGATACTGTGATGTGGAATGCTTTGTCTGTTACTGTAAAAATAAAGCGATTAAGGCTGCTGGGTTTTTCATATACCAGACTGTCCACAAGCTGCAGGACTGGTTGAACAGATGAAGGGGTTGTTAAAAGAGCAGTTGAAAAAATGAGGAGATGGGAATGTGTCCTGATGGAGAACCCCTTACAGGTCCACTCCAGCAGCTGCAGGGCTGGACCTTTATGCATTCGATTTAATGAGGATAAATCAGAAGCAAATGAGAGTTATCAATACCAAAACAGGAATTCAGATTCCTCCAGGACACTTTGGTTTGATAACCGCTCACTGGAGCTTGGCCTTGCAAAGTGTTCATGTCATGGGAGGAGGAATTGATGCAGATTATCAAGGAGAAATTGAATTCTGTTAAACAATAGTGAACAAAATTGAATTATTCAACCCCATGACAGGGTAGTATGATTATTGACATTGTGGTTTTAAAGACATTTGAAAAAAAAAAAAAAAAAGGTCCACCTCAAATCACTACTGTCTGTGGAGACAAAGGGTTTGGATCCAGCAGTCCTAATAATGGAGCCACAGTGTGGGTCCAGAGGCCAAATGGCCCTCCTGAGCCAGCTGAAGGAACAGCTCTGGGGAAATTAAATTAAAACACAGTTTTAATCCTGAAACCTGGGCAGGAACAATGGGAATATGTCCCTGCAGCCAAGTGTTCTATGGGAGAACAAGCAGATGTTATAGGATGTTGTTTTACAGATCCTGCCAGACCAAATCTCCCTGTTTGCCCCAACGTTCCCTTTGGAAAATGCTCTGATCCACAGGGCTCCATGTGAAGGCTGATGTGACCCTGAGTGCCTTCCACAGGAATTCCAGCCAGGAGCCTGGAGCACCTCAAGGACTGGGAGCTGGCAGCTCTCCAGCCGAAGGGGAAAGGACCCCACCAAGCCTTGTTACCCACAGACACCGCAGTGAAGCTGAACAGCAAAGGACCTTGGGGCATTATTGTGGAATTGAAAAGGAGCCAGCTCCATGGACAATGGAATTATTGTTCCTAACCCAAATGAGACTGAGGAAAAAGAATGAATAACCTTGTCACTAAAGTATTGCTTATGTCTGTAAGTTGTATCTTGATAGTCAACCAGAATCTTTTTTTGCCAGAAACACCTCTGGAGTTTCACCAAGGAATTAGTCATGAAAATTCGTATGAAAATGTAAAGATCAAGGTAGCTAAAATACTCAGTGTAACTTATTGCTGGATTTGTTCTCAATCAATGTTGGGAGGAACAGGATTCCCTTGCAGGGCCCATCCTGTGGGGTGGCAGAACTCTCTCAATGGGCTCTGACTTGTAACGGAGACAGTGAAGGGACAGTTAGAGAAAACTATACTGTGGAACAAAAGAATACAGTGATCAGTTTTACAGGATTCAGTAAGATTTCCCTTCAGGAGAAACCTACCCTGTTATAGTTAGAGGCCAAAATATGAAAGGATTTATATGGTTTAGCATTACTGAAAAAGTCAATAGAGCTTGGGGTGCTGGAGCTGCTCAGGGTCAGTGTTACCCCACTCTCAGCTGCAGTGCCACCCTTTTGGGTACTTTGGCAACAACCACAGGGAAGAGCTGGGGCCAAGAGAACATTTTCCACCCAAAGAGTGCCTTTGATTTCAGAAAGCCAAAGATTCTGGTTCACCCTGTGCCTTTTGTGTGCTGCCTCATCCTATGAAGTTTACATTAAGGAGCTAAATTGATTATTAGAAGAAGTAGCAAATGATGCTATTAAAATACCGAATAGCACATCCTATGAGCTCCAACAAACACAAATGGGAGCTCTACAGAACCACATGGCCTTGGATTATCTGCTTTCTGTCCAGGGAGGAACCTGTGCTATTCTAGGACAAGATTGTTGCACTTGTGTCAGTGATGGTTTGGAGTTCAACAGTAAGGAATGACCTCAATAGAAAGAACAGTAGAAGAGTGGCAGAAAGAAGAAAATTCTCCCTGGTGGGATTGGCTTCATGGCTGCCAAATTGGAGGCTGCTGTGAAATGCATTTGTGGCAGTGACTGTAATCATTGCAGTGTGTGCACTTGGTGTGTTATGATTCCATGTTAGAGTTGTTGTGACAGTTTTTCCTGGAAAATAGAGAATTCACATTTGTCTAAAAAGAGAGAGAGTCTCAAGAAAAAAGGAAGACTTGATAGATAACATAGAGAATAGCAACTAATGAGGTATGTTTTAAAAGGATTGCCAATTATAGGTCTGAGTAATGAACCTAAAGAGCATTTAATTGGAGAGCGAGAGGCTATGCCTTTATGCCTAATACCTAAATGTAAAGTTATATTATTGAAAGAATTGTTATGAAGGTTGTAGTTTATCTACAATGGACTTACTGAACTACCAAGGCCTGAAGAACAGGCCCTGAGCCAAAGGTGATCTCTAGATGAACCTTCCAGCCAAAGTTTATATATGTATCTGCTAATTAACAAAATATTATTGCCAAAATGATCATTTTAGCTGTTCATTGTGAAACCTGGTTTTACCTTTCAGTATTTAGAAACCAGACAAGGCCAAATCAGGCTTTCTTTGGGGCTGTATGGTCAAAGTCAACTCCCTTGGTTCCTCCTTGAGCCCTGGCCAGGCTTTGGGAGAAACCAAACAGCAGAATGAATCCAGATGTTCCTGCACTGGAAGTGCTGTCAGTTTGTTTGTTCAGCACTCTCCAAGCTGGGCCCTCTCACAGTGAGGTTGGAGCCTCACCTGTGGCTGGACACAGCTGCAGGAATTCCCAGTGTCCAGAGTGGCTCTGCAGTCCTTGGCTGTGACAGCTTCCCCAGCTGATGTGTGGGGCTGAGTGATGGTAAAGTGTGAGGGTAACTGGTGATGGATCTTTCTAAATCATTACAGGCACTCTTTTGTGGTGATAATTGGGTGCATTGTTGATGAGCTTCTACTTTTGTGATAATTTGCTAATGATCATGTGCTTTGCTGAGCTTCTCCTTTTGTAATTCTTTGCACTTTTGCATTATATAAATTATGCCAATTATATAAATTATGCCAATCCTTCAGTTGATGTCTGTGTCTTTGGTGCTGACCCTGACCACCAGCAAAACAGGATCCCCTCCTGCCCAAGTGTTCCCTGGGAAGACAAAAACCATCACTCCAAATGTCCCCTCTTCCTCTTTTTCCCCCCACTTTATACACTGAGCGTGATGTCCTGTGGTCTGGGATATCCCCAGGGTCAGTTGGGTCACCTGTCCCCCTGTGTCCCCTCCCAACCTCCCCCACACCCCCAGCCCCTCCCCAGCGTGGCCAGACGAGGGGCAGGAAAGGCCTTGGCTCTGTGCAAGCTCAGTGAGAACAAAACCATCTGTGTGTGATCAACCCTGTGCTCAGCACAGCCCCAAAGCACAGCCCCAAGGAAGCCCTGGGAAGGAAATTCCCTCTGCCCCACCCAAAGCAGCACCCCATGGCCATCCAGCATCACCACGGCTCCACAGGCTCCTTTCTGACCGTGACAATCCCCATCCCAGCAGGGCAAAGGTTGTTTGCCATGGACCCAACCTCAGCAAAGTGTCTCCTGCAGGTTGTCCTGGCATTGGAGAGTGGGAAGGGGGCTCTGTGCTGGTTGCCATGGCAACCTCTGGACCAATGATGCCCTATGGTGGTTGCCATGGCACCCGAGCCCAGCAGTGTCTCAGTGCAAGTGTCCCTGGGGTTTCCATGGCAACTGCCATGACAGGTGACCCAGGTGTGGTGTCCCAGCGATGGTTGCCATGGAAACAGTCCCCAGCACTGACCCTTTCTGTCAGGCTGACCTGGCCTTTGGCCCTGGCACTGGGCTTTGCTGCTGGTTCCGCGGCGCCTGCCCAGCCAGCGCGGCACAGGGCAGGTGGCCATGGCACAAACCCCAGCCATGGATCCCCTGTGGCTCTGGGCAGTGACACCAGCCCTGAGCAATGGGCTGCTGCCGTGGGCTCAGTGAAGTGGCCATGGCAACAGCCCCTTGCAGTGGCCCAGTGCAGGTTGGCATGAGAATCCAGCATCACAGCTGGCCCAGGGCAGGGCTGCAGTGCCCTTCCCAGCAGCCTGTCTGCACACAAGCACTTCCAGGGCTCTCTGCATTTCCCTTCCCCTCACTCTCGGCTCACTCACACACCTCCCAACAAGCCACTGGGTCCTTTGAGCTGCAAGGAGTTCAAAGCCTATCTGCCCTTCAGCAGTTGGTCTAATTCTGCCTTCACTGAACCCTGGATTAGGGTTTATTGCAGAACTTCCTGTGTGTCTAAAACATTCCTTGCATGGTTCTTCCTCGGGGAAGGGGAACCTTCTTGATGGCAGCTTGGGCTTGGCACACACTTAAGGAGGGTGTCTGGTTTCAGTGGGGAAACTCAGGAGCTTGAGATTGCTTCAAGAAATAAAAGAAGAAACCCCTCTTTGCTTGAGTGCAGCCAGTTGTGCAAGCAAAGCAGGTCCCAGGTGAGTGAGAAAAGACAGGATGGGGTTGGGAATATGGAGCAAGATTGTCCACACTGTGTCAGGCCTCCAGGCACAGCTTCTCTGACCAGGCCACACCTCCTTAGGACAGACCCTGGATCAATATGAACCACAGAATGCTGCAATCACCTCTTCTCTAAAGAAAACAGCAATAAAACACAACCTTTAAAATAGGACTGCATCTTTCTTAGAAGCTCTTTGAAATATTTCTCCATAACGGTGGTAGGAAACCTTCCTAATGAACTGCAGTGGAGTAGAGGGAAATCAAGGTAGAGCCATGGTTTGTTAGGACTTGCTTGATCCTAATGAGCCCCATGGTGCATTTGGAGCTCAGCCCTTGAACCTTTGGTCATGAGAGGAGATTGCACAAAACTTTCCATCAGTCAGAGGAAAAACTCAAAGTGTCTCGATGCATTCATGGCTCCCACTGAGGTCCATCCCCAACACAGGCTCCTTGTGGACTCCTTGGAGGAGAGAATTGGAGGCCAGGATTGCACAAAGCTCTCAGAGACTCCAAGGGAAAGAAAAACCCAAAGCCCTTTGCAAAACCTGCAGTCCCTGGGAGCATGAAGGAGCCCCCAGGGCCATTCCTGACAAAGGCTCCCCAGGGACTCCTTCCAGCAGATCCCTGAGGCCAGGAGTGCAGGGAGGAAAAGGCTCTGTGCAGGCAGCTCAGGTGCTGAGCACAGCCTGGGCTGGGTGGAGGCAGCAGAAAGGCCAAGGCCTGAGCCCCAGCCCTGGGGAAGGCAGATCCTGTCCCTCCTGCCTTGCTCAGGGCTCTGCTGGGGCACTGGGATGTGGGGTGGGGATGCTGAGGGCAGGACAAGGGGGTGACAGTGCCCAGCCTCGCTGGGGCTGTGCCAGGAGGCCCCAGGGCCTCAGGACAAGGTGTCTCCTCACAGCCCTTGGTGCCAAAGTAGAGCAAATTGATTATACCAGCAAATTGCAATTGGATAAAATATGTAACAAAACCTCCTTGACCTGGGGCCAAGCCTTGCCTGCTGCTCTACTTCAAAGCAGAACTCAGCTGTGGGGCACCAGCAAAATCAGCCCCCATGAGCTGCTCTATGGTCGACCCTACCAAGTACCACATTCCAGGAAACAAACCTGTAAAAGGAGGGGTTGATTTGAATAATTACCTCATTTCTCTTTTTAAAACTTTACAGGATCTGCAGTGAGCAGTGGAGATCTCCAGACTGACAGGATTTGACACACCAGGGCACGAGTTCTAACCAGGAGATTGGGTCTGCTTGAAAGACTGGGGAGCTGCTCCACTCCAGCCAAAGTGGAAGGGACCTTTCCAAGTTCTATTGACAACTTTTTACAATGCACAGCTCAAGATGGTACCTCCTGGAGATCTTAAGAAATCTGGACCAAACTTACTTCATGGGTACCCAGCTAAACTTGGGCAAAACATCTGTTTATAATCCTCACCATAATAACTGTTGTGTGGTTTTAGTTTGCACTGATTGGGTGTTGTAGCTGTTGTAATGCCTTAGGCTACGAAAGGAAATATAGAGAGCAGTTCCCATCAGGAACTTAGTCTCAAGAAAAGGGGGGACTTGATGAGGACAGGAGAATAGAACAGAAAAGCATTTTACTCACTTGAAAAGGACAGTGGAACACAACAACATTTACTCTTATCAAGGACAGTAGAACAGAACAGCAAATAAATAAATAAAGTAATACATATACACAAAGTAAGCAGGGATAGATGATGAATATGTAATCAGTGTGTGTGATAAAAACTCTGTTCACCTGATGCTCGGAGCACTTGATTTGAGGAAATGACCTCTGAGTGACCAGCACTGCAATAAAGAATGGCTGCTTTCTAATACTCAAGCTGTGTAAGTTTGTCTGGCTGATTTCAGGATCAGTTCCAAAGGCCCCCATAGTGTCACAATGGTCTCCTTGGTTCCATGAGGTTCCATCATGTCACAAAGCTCCCTTGGGTCCATGGAGCCACAAAGTGCCACAATGGCCACTTGGTTCCATGGGGTTCCACAGTGTCACAATGGTCCCCTTGATTCCATGAGGCCCCACAGTGTCACCCTAGGGCAGGAGGCCAGGAGGGATTCATTCCCCACACCCTGCAGCTCCCTGGCCCAGCTGGCACCAACACCTTCTCCCAAGCCAGAGCTCCCAGTGTGCTGTGCCACACTGCAGCTCCCTGCAAACCACAGCAGCTTTGAGGCCAAAACACAAGTCACAGACAGTTTTCTACTCTTTATGTCTATATTTGACCAGGAAATGTCCCATTGTGGTCCCAAAACTGTCCCTTTGCTGCAGTCACTGCAATACTGGGAACATAGACAGAGCTCTGAGTGAGAGAAATGGCCAGTGCTGCACCTCTGCTGTGACTCATGGATGGTGGGAATTGCTCTGTGGGGGTGGCTGGAATGATGGGAAAAGGACAATTGGCAGCACAGAGGGAAACACATCAGGGCTGCTGGGCTGGGGCAAGACATTGCTGCCTGGGTAGGGAAGGTGGCTGTGAAAGTCCCTCCTGTGGATGCTCCTGTGCCCAAAGTTGGGCACTGAAGAGCATCACAACAACAGACAGGGGCATTGGGCTGCCAGGATTAAAGTGTCTCAGGAGGGTCTGGAGTGGCCACACAAGGGTGAGATATTTCTGGCTCAATGGGTTTGTGATGCCTCAGGTAATCAGGGAAGAGATGCAACCTTCTGATGGGCTCATGACTGAGGGGTGGATTTAACCATGGACAGCATCTCCAGGTTATCCATGACTGTAGAACATGTGCTGGGATCAAGCAGGAAAAGCCCCTCAGGTGTTGGGGACAATGGTGGAAATACCACTCTGGGGGAACCTGGCAGATGGATGACATCACAGTGCCACAGGCCCACCAGGGCAAGCACTGCTGCTGACAGTGCTGGGAACAGCCCCAGGATGGATGGAGACACACCCTGTGCCTCACAGCACTGCCCAGAACACCACCCTGGGCCTGGAAAAGCAAGTCCTGTGGGCACAGAGCCCCCAGAAAGAATTGAGTTGGATGATGGGACTCATTTCCAGAACAGCCTCAGGGACACCTGGGCCAGAGAGCACAGGATTGAGTGAGTGTTTCATATTCCCTGTCAGGCACCAGCTTGGGAAAGCTGAACAGTGCAAGGGAAAGCTAAAAACCACCTTGAAAGCAATGGGTGGTGAGATCTTCAAACTTTGGGAGATGAATTTAGCCTAGGCCACTGATCAGTGAACACATGAGGCTCCACCAGCTGCGCTGGCCCTGCCCAATCCAACCCAGTTCAATCCAATCCAATCCAATCCAATCCTCCATGGGCCATAGAAGGGGGATAAAGTGCCTGTGGTGCCTAGGATACATGTGTTGGGGAAGAGAGTTTGGATCCGTCCTGGCTCAAGAAAGGCAAACCCATCCCTGGGATTGTCTTTACTTGAAGACCTAACAGAGTCAACTTCTACAGGAAGTTTTCTCCTCTCACTTGAACCTGGGGAGACTTTCTCAGTCATGTCATTCAGTGGAACTCATTAACACTACAAGATACTTCAGGGTTTCAATCTCACTTCGAGTTCTTGAGAAGTTTTTTGCACACACCCTGAGGGACTGAGTCTGGTGCAAACAGCACCAAAGCCCCACGAGGGTCATTCCAGTCCCTGTGCTGTTGCTGTGCTGCTGAGCTGGGCTGGGCTCCTGGCACAGAGGAGCTCCTGGCAAGCGGCAGCGCTGCAGAGAGACAGCTCTGCCCAGGAGCAGCTCCTGTGCACAGCCCAGCAGGGCTGGGGCACTGCCAGGCCATCTCAGGGACACGAGCAGAGCACACCCAGAGCTCACAGGTGCTCAGCATTGGCAGGGGCTGTGCCATGGCCCAGAGGGGCTGTGTCATAGCCATGGGCACCTCTAGGGCTGTGTCAGGGAGCCACAGAGAAGCTGTGATGTCAGAAAGCAGCTGTGTGACATCACAGAGTGGGTTGTGTGAGGTCATACATTGGGCTATGACATCACAGAGTGTTATGTAAGATCATGGACCAGCTATGGCATCAGAGAGGGGACTGTGTGACAGCACAGAGCTCACTGTGACATCACAGTGTGACTGTATGACATCCCAGGTTGGCTGTGAGGTCACAGAGGGCTGTGACATCATAGACTGGGCTGTGAAATCACTGGTTGGTTGTGTGACATGATAGGGCAGGATGTAATGTCCCATGGTGGTGATGTGACATCATAAAGCAGGCTGTGCCACAGAGTGGGCTGTGACATCACAAAGAGGGCTGTGCGGTTGCAGAGCAGACTCTGCCATCATAGAGGATGGCTCTGTCTGACATCAGAGAGCAGGCTATGACATCACAGTGTGGCTTTGTAACATCACAGAGTTGTCTGTGACATCAAGGAACAGGCTGTGTGATATCACAGAGAAGGCATTGACATTACAGACTGGGTTGTGACATCACAGGGTTGTTGGGTGACATCCCAGAGGGGTTGTGACATCCCAGAGCAAGCTGTGACATCACAGAACGGTGGTGTGACACCCGAGGGCAGGTTGTGTGACATTGCAGCATCAACTGGGACATCATAGAGAGGGCTGTGACATTCCAGAGTGGATGTGTGACATCACAGGAGGTCTGTGGGAGGTCCCTGGGGAGGTCACTCTGCCCTAGCACCCCCCAAAGTTCCCCCAGACAACTCCAACGCTGCTCGTGCACAGCAGGGTCCCCTGTCCCCCCAGGTCCCCCCTGACCCCCAAGTGCCACAGCCTCCCCCAGAGGATGTTCCACCAGATCGACCCCCAGAGCCTGACATGGGGACAGGGGGGACAGGGCCCTGGGGGGTGGGACAGGAAGACAGAGACCCCCTGGCAGCGTCCCCGTGTCCCCCAGGAGGAGAGCCTGGCCCAGGTCTTACAAATGAGGGCTTGAGAGCACTTAAAAAATCCCCAGCAAGGCATCAGCAAAAACCAGATTTAATGTCAAGCGACAGCACAACAAAGTTCCTTGGCAAGAGTCACTCTGCTCCTGATTGGACAGTTAAGCACACCAGGGGAAAAAAGCAACAACAAAACCAAGTGTCTTGGTTTGAAAACAAACCAGTGGGAGATCACAAGTCAAGATTGAATTTAAAAATAAGTGAAATAATACAAGGAAAAGCACTGACAAAGTCAGATACAACCTAACACCCTGTTAGGGTGGTAGTAGCAGTCCAACTGAAGTAGTCCAGTTGAAGCGGTGATCCTGTGAAGGTCTAGTCTCCAGCTGAAGATCCAGTAGTAGCTCTGGTCCTCTGGGAATCCAGTAGACAGGGCTCCCTCAGGCAGTTCCAAGGCCAGGTTATATCCACGTGGGAACACCTGGTTCCTCCCTCCTGGGCAGAGCATCCCATAATGGGATGAGATAAGTCCATGAGTCACACGGTGGGTCCCTGATGGCCCATTGCCTGTCATGCGGGGTGGGTCATTAGCAGCTGATAATAGCTAACGGATGGCCCATTGCCTGTCATCCAGAGTGGGTCATTAGCAGGTGATAGCAGCTAATGGCCCACAGCTGGTGGTAATAGAATACTTAACTACATCTATATTGCAACCTAGGACACCAAGCAAATCCAGGCAATCAAACCAGAAATTAACTGAGAACTGTCCGTGTGTGTGTGTGTGGGTGTGGGTGTGGGTGTGGGTGTGTGTGTGTGTGACAAAAGGACAGTGAGGGCAAGGATAAAAGGAATATGGCCTAAAAGCTTAACAGCCCTCAAACTTAACAGAACTTAACTTCTACCTTAACCTTGACTTATACCTTAAACTGAACAACTTAGCAGAAGAAAAACCTTCAGCAGCATTTCACTTAGCTCATACCTGATGACTGAACCTTACTTACCGTTATGTGTTAGGTCTCAAAAACCAGTCAGAGACGTAGAGCTAATTAAAGAATTTATTAATTGAGCAAGCAGATAGCAGCCAAGTTACAGCGCTGGACGGGCTAGGCGAGCCTCCCTGCTACGCCTACAGCACCGCACCCGAAGATGGCAAATCATCATTTTTTATAGCTCTCTTTACCCCCTCCCTTGAGTCCCCTCGTGGGTGTTGACTGACATTCCTTTGGGTGTCTCGACTGGCCGTGGAATCGTCGCTCTCTGCGCTGGTTGGTAGTGATTAGGGGTACACAGGCTTTTGGGGGGGTTTCTTTCTTGCATAGCAGTTAGACTGTGTCCCGTGGGAATTACACAAGCCTTGCTGAGCAGCCTTTCGAAAAGAGTTACAATTGTTGCAAACCTTCAGCAGAACTGTTTGGCTCTAAAACAGGAACTCTTTCTGTTAAAGCAAAACTGAAAAGCAGAGCTTACCAAAAGCAAGGAATTAAAACTTATTTTCTAAACGATTTCATGAACTATACCTATTGTAATTTATAACATTAACCTTGACTTATACCTTAAACTCAACAACTTAGCAGAAGAAAAACCCTAAGCAGCATTTCACTTAGCTCATACCTGAGGACTGAACCTTACTTACAGGCCTAACTCACTCAGATATCCAAGGCACTTCAACACCTCCCAGAGCAGCATTTCTCCCCCATTTCCAGAGCACAGGCACACGTGTGTGCACACAGACAGAAAGAGGCAGTGCCAGGCAGCTGTCAGAAATTGCCCTGGAGGCCAGGGAAATGCTCACTGCGGATGCTTTTGCATCTCCCCAGCAGGCGAAGGGTTGAGCCTCGAGCAGTGGGGGGATCGGCCCAGGGTCCCTCGTTGTTCGGGGATGCCCCGAGTGCAGCAAACGGGAGAGTTCCCGGCTCGGAGAGGCCCCACTCAGAGGGAGCTCACTGCTCCAGGAGAGCTCCAAGGGGCTCATTTTGGAGCCCTGTTCATAGGGCCCCAAGAGATGGGCTTTAGTGACAGCAATGTTTCATCCTGGCTGCACTTTGCATCAACAGCTTTCTTTGACACTGTGAGAACAGGGATGTTGTGCCATTGAGGGGAGAAAACCAGTTCCCAAGGCTGCTCCTAAAGCAACCAGGAGCTGGTTGGACAGCAGCAGTGGCTGGGAGCAGACAGTGTTTGTGATCAGCTGCAGAGGAGCTGAGCCCAGGGGCTGTTGGCCAAGGCTGAGGCCTAACGAGCATGTCTCAGATCGCAGGGCAGCCTGAGAAGGGGAGGGAGGAATGCACCACCCCAGGGCCCCATGGAACTGAGGAGACCATGGTGACACTGTGGGGCCTTGTGGGACCGAGGGGCCATTGTGACACTGCTGAGCCTCATGCAATGATGGAGACCACTGTGACATTGCAGGGCCTCATGGAAGCAAGGGGACCATAGTGACTGTGTGTGGCTCCATGGAACCAAGGGACCATTGTGACACTGCAGGGCTTGTGGAACCAAGAGGCAATTTGACACTGCTGGGCCTCATGGAAGCAAAGGGGCCATTGAGGCCGCTGGGACACTGCAGGGCCTTATAGAACCAAGAGTCCATTGTGACACTGCGGAGCCACAGGAGACCTTTGTGACACTGTGAGACCCCATAGTGCCAAAGGTCCATTGTGACATTGCAAGGCCTCATGGAACCATGGAGAGAATATGAAGAAATGTCACAGCCTCATGGAACCAAGGGGACATTGTGACAGTGCAGGGCCCTGTAGAACTAGTGAGACCATTGTGACACTATGAGGTCCCATGGAACCAAGGGGCCATTGTGACATTACAGGGCCCCATAAAATCAAGGGAACATGGCACAGGTCTGGCTGGTTTGGCCTCCTGGGGGCCACCTGACTTCTCCAGCCAACCTTGACATGTTGAGAATCTCTTCTCATCTGCTACTGAAACACTGGGGCTCTCTGCTTTCCTTCCTGTGAAAAAGAACTGTCCTTCTCCTCCAGGTACCCATGGCCAGAATTGGGATTTCGCCACCACATTTCCTTCTATCCAGGGATCTTTCCCATAGGAATATTTTCTTGTACTCAGAGTCCACAAACAACTGTAATTCCTTTCACAGGTCTTGTTGAGAGGGTTGTTTGGAGCCTTACACCTGCAATCACCATTCCACAGCCCACATCCCACTGCTCCCAGGAGAGCCACAAGCATCCTGTGAGGCCACAGAGCCCCATTCCCAGGCCATGGGAGTCAGGGCTTGGCTGTCCTGCTTGGCACAGCCCAGGCAGGGCTTTCACAGCCACATTCCACAGTTCATTTCCCACCTGGACCTGGTGGTGCCTCTGCATTCTGCTTTCCCAGCCCCAGGCATGCTCTCCTTGTCTGCTCATTCCCCCCACAGTCTCTTGGCAGGGATGGCCTCAGTGGGGGCTGCTGACATTCACAGCAACTTAGACATTGCTGCTGAATTTTACTTCTCCAGAGGCTTCAGATCTT